>NW_015401921.1:0-2134 GCF_001527695.2 Protobothrops mucrosquamatus
AAAGCTACATCTTTGCCTGTGTCTAAGGTATGATAATTTGAACCTGATCATTTGTGCCTCAAGTGAGCACTCTGGGTTGAGTTGTTCAATGAGATTTCTGTGGATTTTTTTTTTCTTAGCTATCCATGGTATTCTAGATAGTTTTATTAGAACCTTTACTGATTCTCCCTCTTATTTGCGGTATTCTCTGAATTTTCTTATACAGTAGTGAATTCTTGTAGTCTTTCAAACTTGGCCACAATCAGAATGTTGATTTAAGTCCATCATTCAGTACCAGAATTTCTTGTAAATTAGGAATATCTTCCATCCAAGGTAGTTTGGATGTTGGCATCTTTGCTGTACAGAATTTCAGTTAACTCTCCCACCTTTGATTTTCTTGAATCACTTCCCATCAATCCATTGGCATCTTCTAGTATACCAATTTGAGGTTGGAACCACTTTCTGAGTTTAGAGAATTTTTGGAAGACTTTCCTTGCTTTTATATGTCTGTTTCCATCTTGAGTGACTTTATAGTTGTTGTAACCCTGCTTCTTGTCTCTTTTAACAGCTCTCTTAAATTCTTGGTTAAGTTCCTTCCTGAGATCATTGTCTTTCTTGGCTTTGGCTTCTCTTCTTGGCAATCTCCATGGTTTGTTCTGACATCCAATTTGCTTTTTGCTTTTTCTTGATTTTTGGCAGACTCATTTTACATTTATCATTGACAACTTCTTTCATTTAATTCTAAAGTTACTCTGGCTTTCTATCAATGAAATTCGGGATTCACAGCACTTCCTGAAGTTGCCCTTGAAGTGTAGGGATATGCTCAATATCATATGGAAACTGCTTGGCTTTCTTTTTCCACTTTAGCTTAAAGTGGAACTTACCCACGAGTAATTTGTGACCTGTTCCATAGGCAGCCTGGAGTCTCAGCTTTGCCGTTATAACTGAGCACTTCCACCGCCTTCTACCAATAATATTATTGAATAATGTTAAGTAATATAAAAATAAATAATATGACATAACTTCTGTGTACTCCACTTGAAGATGTCCATGTATACAGGTGTTCTGGTTGTTTGAATGCTGCAATAGCAATGAAGGAATTCATCTCACCCTCTATTATTGTTTCGTATTTTCTATCCATGTGGGTTTTTTTGGTAAAATATGGAAGTGGTTTGCCATTGCTTTCTCCCATACAATAGGAAATTATGCCTTTACCTTTACTGCAATAGTGATTTTTGACCTCCAACTTCTTCCTATATCACTGCTGCCCAGTATTGGTGCCACAGCATTGTACTAGGAGAGCAAATGTTTCTAAATTTCCTTTGGGAGCAAGGAAAAGTAATTTGTAATGTTTTCTCCATCATATGGCCTGACGCTAAATCATTACAATTTATTATCTGGTAAGTAGATGGCCTCAGGCAAACAGAACTGCAATTGCATACTAGACAACGTGATTTTAGCAAATACAAACAGGTTTTTGACCCAAAAACTGTTTCTATGTTTATTTTAAATGTCAGCAGTTATGCAACAACTTCCATGTGTAAGAAATACAGCAAAACCCTAAATTCATATTACAGGTAGTCCTCAGTTTATGACCACAACTGAGCCCAACATTTACATCACTAAGCAAGGCAGTGGTCAAGTTAGTTTTGCCCCACTTTATGACCTTTTTGCCACAGTTATTAAGTGAATCATTAAGCAAATCTGGCTTCCCCTATTGAATTTGTCAAAAGCTGACTGGGTAGATTACAAATGGTGATCCCATGAGCCTGGGACAATGCAATCATCATAAATACATACCAGTTGCCAAGGACCCAAATTTTGTTCTCATGACCATGGGGATGCTGCTATAGTTGTGAAAAACTAATCATAAGTTACTTTTTTTCAATGCCATTGTAACTTTGAATGACCATTAAAGAACGGTTGTAAGTCAAAGACTACCTGTGCATTTTTTTTTTATTATTATTATTATTATTATTATTATTATTATTATTATTATTATTATTATTATTATTATTATTATTATTATTATTATTATTATTATTATTATTATTATTATTATTCCAATTTGTATCCCGCCCTTCTCCCGAAGGACTCAGGGCGGCTCACAACATTATTAAAAACAAAGAGAGACCCACACACCCCACCGAATAAA
>NW_015401921.1:9160-13435 GCF_001527695.2 Protobothrops mucrosquamatus
CCCCCCCCCCCCCGCTTGTCCGCTATTTTTTGGGAAGCAGACCTGGCAACCCTAATGTCACTACCCCTTTTTCCAATATGAATGAACACGGGAGAGCCATATCAAGGGACGCCCCTGTGTAAATAGCATATTGGGTGGGTGGGGTTGCTCCTCTTCGAACTCCAGAAACACACTTGACAACGAATCTGAAAGTCTGTATGGGTTTAAATTGGGACGTTGTGTTTTTCCACAGCAGCAAAGTCTCCCGTGATACACTGTACGAAGCTGTGAAGGAAGTCCTTCAGGGGAGTCAGGCAAAGACCCGCAAGTAAGAACTTCAGAAAAGACCTATTGAATAAAGTTAATTTGAGTAAACTAAACACCAGAGTTTGCTATAGCTGCAGTGTGCACGTCACTGCCTTTTTGTATAATAACAACAGTGAGACTACCATTAAGACAGAATTCCTCTGCAATTGGAAGGAAAAAGGAGCTGCGTCTGATCATGAATTGGAGTGTTTGGGTGACTTATATGAATGAAGACAGATTTGCAGGAGCTGAGATCAGCAAGGCCACTGAAATCCTGAATCTTTTGGAAAAACAGTAGATAGGACTTAGACTTATCTACCGCTTCACACTGCTTTACAGCCCTCTCTAAGCAGTTTTACAGAATCGGCATATTGCCCCCAGGAATCTTGAGTCCTCATTTTACCAACCTTGGAAGGATGGAAGGCTGAGTCAACCTTGGCTGGCAGCCAGCAGTCAGCAGAATTAGCCTGCAGTACTAACACAGTTCTAACCACTGGGCCATCAGGGCTCTTGGAGATCTTAATTCTCCAAGAGGCTCATTGTCAGCTCATATTGGAAAGTTCTCTGTAACAATATTGAACAGTAGTTCAATTACATCTCTCTTGGATAGTATTAAAATCAACTGCAGCTGTAAATTATTGTAAACATTACAGACATCCCACTTGGTTTTCCTATAGGAGAACAAAATAGTCTCCACTGAACAGAAAGCTGGTTTTTTATTAGTTTTTAGTGAAATGTTTTTATAAGCTTGCATGATGAAAACGGGTTGTTTGGAGCAATTAAGCGAGTAATTAAATGTTAAGAGCCAATTTTGTCTAGTGGCCAAGATATCAGGCTAGAAATTAAGAGACTTGAGTTCTAGTCTCACCTTAGGCATGAAACACCAGCTGGGTGACTTGGCCAGTCATTCTCTTTCAGCTCTACCCATCTCACAGGGTTGTTGTGGGGCATATAGCAGGAGGAAGGAGTAGTGGGTATGTTGAGCTAGTTATAAAAAAAAGGTGGGATATAAATAAATTCATAGAGGGGTAATTTACTCAGTACTGATATGTTTGTGCTAAATGCTTTCCTTTAGAAAGTAAAGTTCATCTTAAATGAAATTATCATTTCATGTATTCACTGGCCTCTAGATGTTTTGGATTGAAGTCCAATTAACTACAGTTATAAGCATGTAATCTGTGTAGAGGCTATAATTCAAAACTTCTGAAGATCATCTGATTGCTTTCTCCTGTATTCAGTTGTCCTCAATTTTTACCCAAATACGCATTCTGTTTTTGTTATATAGGTTCCTGGAGACTGTGGAGTTGCAGATCAGTCTGAAAAACTATGACCCTCAAAAGGACAAGCGTTTTTCTGGCACTGTCAGGTTTGGCATCCTTCTTGTACCACCCAGCCTTCTGCTTGCACCCTTCTCCCTGTTAGAAGTCTTCTAATTTGGTTTACATTCATACAGCCTATTGGCTTGTAAAATCTGTGGTAGCTGGGTGCAATGCTGAATTGCCAGGGTAGTTCAGTTCACCTCACACTATGCAGTGGGTGTGGCTGGACGGACCCCTACCCTGGGTCTTAAAACATGAGGGGAGGCATGGTGAGGCTCTTTTGCTAATCCTGCCGATCATTTTTAAGAAGCCAGAGGTAGATCCTGGTGCACAGAGACGTGCTAGCTGCCTGGTAAGATTTGTCAGCACCAGTTTTGAATGTTCTTTTGCCATTTTGTATAACTTTGTTGATAGGAAGTGGCTATTGTGATGATCTCTTTGCTCTCCCAGGCTCAAGTCGGCTCCGAGACCTAAATTCTCTGTCTGTGTCTTGGGAGATCAGCAGCATTGTGATGAAGCCAAAGCCGTTGACATCCCACACATGGATATAGAGGCCCTTAAAAAACTGAATAAGAACAAAAAGCTAGTGAAGAAACTAGGTAAGCAAACTAAAAAAGAATATCCAAGATTTTAACATCCGATAAAATCTAATCTTTCTTCTCCATACCATGTTAGATTCACTTTGGTTTAACATTCTTGTGGCTTAATAGTGAAAAACAATCTGGTACATTCATTCCCGCCTACCCCTTCCCAAAAAAATGCAAATGAAGAATGTAAAGCAGAGGCATATAACCTGAGTCCTTGGGACTGAACAATTAAGGGATGGAGCCATAGATCTCCATGTAATGGTGATATAGCAAAAGGGGAAGCATATTAAAATTGTGGTTTTGCAGTCCTGATCTCAAAGAACTTTGTACTCTAATAATTGTGCTGCTAATTGCTTTCCAATTATGTTATGCTGAAAGGGGTTTTCCTAAAAATATATGTTATTAATTCAAGCAGTCTTAGCACCTGGTCCTTATTTTAGTAGCTTCAGTAAGTAGTCTGATACTGGCCTTAAGGAAGCTATTTAAAACCAAATTATACTAGAAAATACTTTCCTGATTTGGACAGCCTAATCTATTAATGCATTATTGTTAAATTGTTTTATTTATTTGAATTTATGTTGGTAGGCTATACAAATGTTTAAATTGTTTTGTTAATTTTAAGCCCTTAAGAGATGCTTGATTGTTTTGGGATATGAACCCAATAAATACTAATTGCGCTCACACAAGTCTAGATTGTTGCATTCCATATTGTTAACATGCATACCTGTTTGAGATGAGTCTTGAGTGTTTTCAATATTGTGTTGTTTTTTATTTTATACAGCCAAGAAATACGATGCTTTTCTGGCCTCTGAATCCCTGATCAAGCAAATTCCTCGAATCCTGGGGCCAGGACTGAACAAGGCTGGCAAATTCCCTTCTCTTCTCACTCACAATGAGAACATGGTGGGCAAAGTAGATGAAGTGAAATCCACAATCAAGTTTCAAATGAAAAAGGTATTTTTCAACTCCTTAAATTTGGCAGTATATATTTTTTATTGGGAAAAAATAATTTCTAGTATTCTCTAAAGAAACAGGCCTACAGAAAATTATCTTGCTGAAAAGGGAAAGAATATTTACACAAATATCTAGAGAAAGAGTCACTTTGCACTGAATGGGCCCCATAATAAATTTAATGAATAAAATAAAAATAAATTGCATCTACTGAATTGGGCTTTCTCTTCAGTGTCAGTGAAGTAGGAAGAACATAAAAGCACATAAAGTTGATTTATCTTTTCTAATTTGTACAATGGTAACCATATTTTGTATTAGAAGAAAAGTACTGTGTTCTTCATTACAAAAATATTTACATGATTCCTGAGGGCTTCAGCTATTTGCATCTATCCAGTTTTGTGGCAAATTGTACATCCTAGCTCAGTGATGGTGAACCTTTTAGAAACCGAGTGCCCAAAAACCGCTCTGGCCCTGCCCAGGTCCGCCTCCTGCCCTGCTCATTCTGCCCCTGCCCCAACCCTGCCCACTCACAAGGTCACCCATCACCTCCACAGCAGATCACCCAGGCGGCTCTGCAGTGCCATGGTGGCCATACCCTCCGCCCGCGCCCCGCAGCATCATCTGCGCATGATGGGGCATGAGGGCAGTCCCTGCTGCCCAGCTGCCATGTCCTTGGCTGCGCTGCTCCATGCCCGCGGATGACGGGGGGCTGCTGGTGAGGGGGCCGCGGGGAAGGCGGGACTGGGGCAATGGTGCACGTGCCCACAGAGAGGGCTCTGAGTGCCGCCTCTGGCATGCGTGCCATAGGTTCGCCACCACTGTCCTAGCTATACCAATTTGAGAGATTGATTTCCTTAAATAGGGACACCTGGCAAATACCAGGCCATCCTAATGTATTGTTTCTGAGTTAGGCAAGACCTTATTATCCAGTGTTGATACCGAGCTGCAATTGGTCGATTTTACAAAGATCATATTAATGACCTTTTAAGGATGGCTTGTCAGATTACGTTCCTCTGTTCCTCTTCCGCTGCTTGTTCTGCTAATTTCTATTCCTAGTCAATTTTAATAAATTTGAGTGTTTTCTTGTGTCCTTCCAGGTGCTATGTCTTGCTGTGGCAGTTGGACATGTGAAG
>NW_015401922.1:0-4274 GCF_001527695.2 Protobothrops mucrosquamatus
CACTGGGGAAAGTCTTTTATTCATGAATAAGTAATCTCCTTGTGCTTGGGGAACAACTGATACACTGATTTAACACTTGCTGCTTTGCTGTGAGAACTTACTGCTTTGCTGTGTTCTGTGTCCTTCTCTTGAACCCTGCAGTTTCAGTTTCATAACATAAGTGATCTTCAATGAAGGCAACCGTTAATTTCCATGCAATATCCACTATCCTTGGATGAAATTCTCAGTGTTATTTTTGAAGAGATTAGTGACCGGCTGTTCAATGAACTCATAGGGCAAATATGGAAAAAATTGATCACTATTTGAAATTTTACGACTGGCCAAATTGTGAGCTAGTTCATTTCTGGAATTAAGATGGTCAGTTATTGAAACTTTGATAGCAAATTAATATTTCATACCTGAAATATTAATGAAGATTACATGCATTTGATATTTAAGAAACTGTCCTGTAAAACTCTCTGAATGAGAGGGAAGTGAAATCGCTATGAAATTGTTGCTATAATAAAAGTGGGGAGATTACTTCTCTTGGCACACATATAACAATTGACAGAGAAGAGAACACAGAATCAGGTGCAATTTATCTATTTGTGATGATATTTTAGAGTATCTAATCATGCGGTGGAGATCTAGACCAATCATAGGAAAAAGCCCATATTATTAGGTACCTCTTTTTCCTACATGATGATAGTGCAATAGTAAATTTGGAACAAAATAAGGACGAAGTATTGATTGAAAGCTGACATCATGTGGTAATGAGGTGGAGAAGAATTTATAGACCGACTGGATTTGCCTTTATTCTTTAATGTCAATGTGAAATAATATGAAGCTTTTCTTTAACTTAATTCAAATGCAATATAAATGAGAAAGAGCTTATTTGTGCCCACACTCCAGATACCAGCTCTTGCCAATGTTATTTTACACACACAGTGTAAAATGCAATTTTAGACAGTGCAATTTAAATAACATATTAGGCAAATACAACATCAGATAATAAGTTTTACCAAGCCTCCTTCCATTTTTAATTGGGCAATTATACATCTGCTTCACCTATGCCAATACCACGGACTCTTATTGAACATGACTTTTTACAATTTGAGTTTAGATGCTGTTTTCCAGCATTCCTTCCTGAGATTACTTAACTGGTACAAATAAGCAACCTGCTTTTCTGTGGACCCAATGCATGTTCCATCATAAGTCTTTCTTTTCCTGATCATTGTGAAAAGTTAACACAACTGTATTCTACTTCTTAAGAATTAACTCACAAGGTACAACAAGGCATATTAACATTCTGGGCTTTTAATAAGGTTGCTCACAGCTTCCCCTCCAACCTTCACTTAGTTGCTTGATTCCTCCTAATCTCCCATATAAGTTGCAATGTCATGAGGATGTAGTTAGGGTGTAATAGTTAAAGTTTCATTACATAGCTAAGTGGTCTTCAGTGAAGACAACTGTTAATTTTCATGCAATATCCACTATCATGGAATGACATTCTCAATGTTATTTTAAAAGAGATTAGTGACTAGCCATTCAGTGAAATAATTTGATGTACAGCAATATAAAAGAAAAACAAGTGTTCAAAGTGAATAGCAAATGACAATGTAAGTATCCCTTGTCCTAAATATTAATCCCAGTTGTTTATTTTCCCATGTCTTTTGGAGTTCTATCAGTGATTTAACTTCTTTAATTGATTAATTATATCCTATCAAGTCAGTGTTGATTTCTAGCAATCTAGATTTCTTCCAGGACCTGTCCCCAGCCTGGCCCTTCAGCTCTTCTAATGGAAAACCCATCTCTGCTTTCACTGAGTCCATCTACCCTAATTCTAGTTGTCCTCTTCTCTTTAATAGCTTTTCATTAAATAAAGTGAATTGAAATGAATTCTTGTTTTCAGGTTGAGATGATGATTCTTTCAGTTTTGAAGAAAGCATGTTGGAAAATGTAGTGGTTTCTTACAATACATTCTGATTAAAGTAGGTCTTTGTCTTCAATAAGTAGATAAAAAGAATGAAATAAAAACTGGTTCAAAAGTGAGTGACAAATGTTAGTTTTCAACATATTTAAAATACTTCAGAGCAAGAAACATCTTTTTTTCCCCTATTTGCATCTTAAAACCTGATTAAATCAAGAAAAATGATCTTGCTGCAGGAAAAATATATTGTTTCTCAGCTAAAGTTGCTGAAATTTAATAATTTAAAATGCATCTATCTAGTTCAATTGCAGGTAACAAGAGATAAATTACTAGCAGTTTGGGGTGCTAGAATAGCTTTTAAAACTTCTCTACCTTGAGGCAATCTTAAATGATTATTTTTAAAGCAATTTAAAAGCACAGTGACACTTTCATATTTATTTATGTTATTCCAGTTATACTTACAAAATATTAATGTAAGGGTCAAACATTTTAAAATAACTATTCATTAGAAATTGCTATTATTGTTCCAAATGCCTAAATGAAGATGCATCTTGTAGCTTCAGGACAATTTATTTAAATATTCATCTGGATTTGACTGATGAATTGTATTAACTGGGTTAGAAAGTTTTAAAATTAATAGTTTTAATAGCTCCATTCCTGCATGCCTTTAATGATACATTGTATAAATCATGATACATAAATATTTTAAATAAATAAAAATAATGACTGTACACAACACTCAATTCCAACTCATATGCATAACTTTAAGACTGGGAAATTTGACCAGTTTCATTACATTCAGTTTTTTTATCCTCAAGACAGAGAGGAAAATCTTTCTGTATTCTCCATTTCTACGTTTTCCAACTGCAAATTCTTGGTCATTTTTTTTAAAAAAAAACTTTTATTTGCAGCAAATAAAATACTAAAGGAAAAAAATATTTCCGTAGTATACTTAAACTTCAGTAAGGCATTCGACAAAGTATCCCACAACCTACTTCTTGGTAAGCTAGAAAAATGTGGGATAGACAGTATCACCACCACCAGATGGATTTATAACTGGCTGACAAACCATACTCAACAAGTAGTCTTTAATTGTACTACATCTACAGGGAGGGAAGTACCACAAGGTTCCGTCTTAGGCTCAGTACTCTTCAACATCTTCATAAATGACTTAGATGAGGGAATAGTAGGGGAAATTCATCAAATTTGCAGACAACACTAAGCTGGCAGGAACAGCCAACACCCTAGAAGACAAGCTCAGGATCCAAAAAGATCTTAACAATGGGCCTTATCCAACAACATGAAATTTAATGTGGAGAAAAGCAAGGTTTTGCACCTAGGCAAGAAAAACCAAAGGTATAAGTAAAGATTAGGTGAAACCTGGCTCAAAAACGATAGCTGTGAGAAGGACCTTGGGAGTCCTGGTGGACAATCACTTAAACATGAGCCAGCAGTATGCGGCAGCAGCCAAAAAAAACCTAATACAATCCTTGGTTGTATAAACAGAGGCATAGAATCAAAATTTAATGTGGAGAAAAGCAAGGTTTTACACCTAGACAGGAAAAACCAAAGATACAAGTAGTCATGTGATTACCTTTTGTGACCTTCTCACAAAAAAATTCAATGGGGAAGCCAGATTTACTTAAGAACAGTGTTACTAACTTAGCAACTGCAGTGATTCACTTAACAGCTATAGCAGGAAGGGTTGTAAAATGGGGAAAACTCACTTAACAACTGTCTTACTTAGCACAGAAATTTGGGCTCAAGTCAAGGACTAACTAAAGTAGATTTATGGGACAATCTTTAAATGTTAAAGATGTTAACATGATAATATGATGTGATATGATATGATATGATATACCAAAGTTATTGAATCTGTTATCAGGAATTATGGTTGTTATGAAGTTTATCGGTGTGGCTAAAAGAATTCTACTGAGAAACTGGAAAATTGATATTTTTCCAGATGTTAAGGAATGGCTTTTGGAAATGTGTGACATCTATTTTGGAAAACAAAATATTTTCTACCGATCAAAGGATGTAGCATAGGTACTACTTTGGCAGAGATTTTTTGAGATTTTAAAATCATATTTTGTGTGAATTATACTATAGTACTCCATATGGCATTTAAAGTTTTGACCATGAATAAATCATAAAATAGTCGTTCTCTTTTGAAAGGATTAGGGTGGTACGTTACAGATTGTGCAGATTTTAGACCGAACTGAGGATCTTCTCTCATATTAATAAGTTATTGGAAATCTTATTCAGGGCTATTTAAGAATTTGTATCATGAACAGAGAAACCACAATATAGAATTACATGGTCATTTCCTGTATGGTGCCGTATTTCATGTAGCTGTTTGAATTAT
>NW_015401923.1:0-4274 GCF_001527695.2 Protobothrops mucrosquamatus
ATGAACTCATGCTGAGTTACAGTGGGGAAGGGAGGGAGGGAGGGAGGGAGGGAGGGAGGAAGGAAGGAAGGAAGGAAGGAAGGAAGGAAGGAAGGAAGGAAACCATTCCTCTTGCAGTCTTCTCTAGAGGTGCACAGTCTTTGTTCTGCATTATGGGGTCTCTGGGTGGGCTGAGAGCTGGGAAAACTCATTTTCTCAGAGCTGAGTTTGACGTCTGGGGGACTTATGGACACGTCCAGGAAGTTTTCTTGGGAAAGAGACGGATGTGATTGGACCCTTCCTTCCCCCAGCCTGCTTTTCCAACTTCTCAGTCCAGGACCTGCGGCCAGGTATTTCCTGGCAGTGTCTTCTCCTATTTTATTTTTATTGCAGTTGTTGTTAAATTTCTGCAACACAAAATCTTTGGACTCTCCTAGCAGCTTCTAGCAAGAAGTCTATGTTAATGCCTTGGCAGGCTCTGCCTTTCGAAGTGTGCCGCTGGTGCACCTCAAATGGCGAGGATGCCCTGGGCTTTCTGCTTCTTTGGAGCTTCCAGCAAGGGGGGGCAGCTATCGTCTCCCCCCCAATCGAAGATCGGTGCACCCCTTCAATCCGGGGTGGTCATCCATTTTCTCCCCGAGTGCAGAGCTTTGGGAGAGACACACATGGGGCAGTGAGGGAGGAAGGGTCCAGCCTGCCAGCCAGCCCGATCAGCAAAATCCACCCTGGCGACCAATAGGTGACAGATGAGTCAGATCGCCCCTCGTTCCTTGGGGAAATCTTCTCAGTAGAGATAACAGCTGATTGCTGAGCCAGGAGAGTCCCCGTCCACTGTGGCTTTTTCGGGGCCTGAATTAGCCTTAAGGCCAGAATTACTACGTCCCTCTGAACGCCGTCCAGCTGGCTCTGCTCTGAAAAAAGGCCAAACCTGGACACAAAGAGGCCACATAAAACCAGCCTCTCTCCCGTCTCTCGGCTGGAGGAACTACGCTTGGATGAAAGTAGCCATCCACGGCCTCTTCCTGATCGGGCATAGTTGGTGGGGTTTGATCCCCCTGTGAAGATTTTCTGAGTCCACCTCATGGGCTCCGGTCAATGTGTTTGGTGAATTTGGGGCTCTTCAGCACCCAGAGTTCCTTTGCAGACCCATCTATTCAGCTGATTGCAGTCAACCTCGTTCCAGTTCAGCCCTTTAGACAACGGGACGATAATTGTGCAGCCTTGGTCTCCGTCTCCAGGGCGCTCCGAGTGGCCAGGATGGCCCTGAGACCAGAACCTTGGAGAGAGAGAGGAGGGAAGAGGCCCATTTTACATCCAAGGAAGACTGAAGAGGACAGGCAGAGATAGCCATCCCTGGTGGCCATGCCACTGTAAATGACGGGCAGGCAGTGCCCATCACTCAGAAACATCTCTCTCCCCAGAATATGGGCACTGAACTGTTTGACATGTTGCATTGATATAGTTCCTGGTTGTGTGTAGCTTTTAATTGTTAAACGGGGTATTGATGGCTGGCTATTAAGTCGTTAATTGATGTCTCCTTGTGCCACTGCACCCTCAGCGCCTAAGTACCTGATAGGCTGGTGGTAAATCAGCACTCCTATTGACTGATAAGGGGCCCAGTTCACAGGCTTCAATCATTTCCCTGGCTATTTTTGTCCCTGCTCAGCCAACAATAGTAATAGCTGTGAAATTGAATGCATGTCCTTGTTCATTGCAATGTGATTGACTCATATTGGATGCTGCAACATTATCCTGGGACACGCATGTTTACTTTCATATATTTACACATCCTTGTTCATGTGTCAAAACCTCACCTGAGCAGCACAAAGCAAGGCCAGCACGCGGGGACATTGCCGTAGCCAGGGAAACCTATGCACGAAGCCTATGTGAGGCTCAGAAAGAGAGGTTTGTAGCTTGCCCCATCACAGGGCAGGAAAGACCCCTGCTGCATTGATGTTACGAGCAAAGAATGAGGGCCCTGCGGCTCCTGATGGCAGATGACAACAGCCCCTCTGGGCCCCAGCCTTGGCAGACTCACTGGGCTATTAATCTGGAGCCGTCGGTCCATTCCCACTTTCCTCGACCCCCGTCGGTCAGGCCAATCCAGGCAGGCTGGGTGAGCTGCGAGGTCACGTGGTTCTGCAAGGGAAAAGGAAGAGATGGAGTCAGGAGCAGCTCCTTGCCTTTGCCCGCTCTTTGCAGTTCCAGAGACCCTCAATTCTCAGATCCCCTTGAGAAGCAGTCTTGGTCTACGTACAAAACGCATGTGTGGAACCCACCAGTCCAAGGAAGCCCTCGGCTGTGGGAGTGATGCAGTGTCCAGGTCCTCCCTTTTAAGAGGGGGGTTCTGGGAGACCTTTAACAAGGTCTGAAAAAATTGGGGAGGGGTCCTCCTGGGAAGGTCCTTTGATACTCATGGGTTTTGCTGCAACACTGAACTGGTTTCCTGCTGGATCATTGTGGCGATTCTCAGGGCTACTGTGGTTTTGTATCATTTTAGCCAAGTGGCTGAAGGTGCCACGTGAGCCCCCTCCATTAATGTCAACCAGATTCCTTCTTAGCTGATCTTTTGCACACAAAAAAATGTTGATTGTTCTGCACATCACTGGTGTCAGCAGCCCGAACATGAATTGGGAGGAACCGAGATCTGACTAAGTAGACTGCAATTATGTATGCTGTATAAAAGTTGGACTCTGTAGAGCTATGCAAACTCTTTAAAATGTAAACCCTCCATAACTCAAAAGTCTGAAGACATTTCTAGCGTGGTAAAGCTGTTTCTTTCTTCCGTGATCAGCATCCGGAGGCTTTTCAGGACATCTGTAATAGGTCTTCTTGCAGGAGACTCTGGCATCGCATCCGGGTTTTCCCAGATGAAACGTGTATAATTTTGCTGTCCTAGATGGGAACACCCCTTTATGGATTACTGCCTTGTCGTGGCGAAGGGGCTTGTGTAACTCAATGAAGCTACTGCTCTTTAGAAGGCCAGATCCTGAAGTTGAAACTCAAGTACTTTGGCCACCTAATGAGAAGGAAGGACTCACTGGAGAAGAGCCTGATGCTGGGAAAGATGGAGGGCAAGAGAAGAAGGGGACGACAGAGAAGGAGGTGGCTGGATGGAGTCACTGAAGCAGTAGGCGTGAACTTAAATGGACTCCAGAGGACAGGAAGACCTGGAGGAACATTGTCCATGGGGTCGCGATGGGTCGGACACAACTTCACAATTAACAACAACAACAAAGATCTAGTCTTCCAAATGTGGCTTTCTGCCCCCTGAAGATCTGAGCCGCTGAAGGTTGCTAAGGCAGCCCCGAGGCCTTGACGCAGTGTTGCACCCACGGAGGATTTGCCTCGCTTAAGGCAAGGGACGGCCAGGGGCAGGATCTGGAAAGGCTCTCTCCACCCCTCCTTCTGTCCCACGAGTAAGTCGAGGGACCCCTGACGAGTTCTGGCTTTCCTCAAGGGAGAATCTCAGCCACCCGGAGGTCATAGTTATCCCAAAGGTACTTTTCACGAGGACTTCCTTGTTTTTCTCTGAAGACGTTTCAGAGCTGAAGAAGCTTCTTTGGTGAGAAATGAAACGTCTTGAAAGAAAAACAAAAAAGTCCAGTTGCCTCGTGAAAAAGCACCTTGGGGATCTTGCTTTCCTCCTTCAGGGAATCTCCCCAAAAGTGCCCCCTTCCTTCGCGCTTCTCCACCCCGCTTTCCCAAACAGGGCTCCCCTCAATTATGCCTCACGGAACCGGCAGGAATTGCAGGGGAACCTGGAAGATGCCTGATGATCTTTGGCCCTCCCTGGCTGGAGAGGCCCCCCGGAAGCATCCTTTGGGGCACCCCACAGTCTGCTGTTGGAGGGAGAACAACAATGGAGGAGTAGAAGGTGCTTTGTCTGGACTTCCTTGGGGGGGGGTCCCCCAGAGGAAAAAACCAAAAAAGTCCAGTTGCCTTTTGGGGAAAAACAAAAAAAAGCACCTTTGGGGCAACCATGACCTGGAGGAGGGAGAATCTCCACAGAAAACGGTAAAGGACAGAATTTTTTGCCCTGACGGATCTTCTTCTCGCTAAAACCTCTCTGAAAATTGGGGATGACTTTGCAACTTGTAACAGGGAAGCACCCACAGCAACATTTGTGCCGTGCAATATCCGAGTGGAAGGAGAGCAGAAGAGGGAAGGACCCCGGAGGGAACGGAAGCAGCAGGGGAGGCAGAAGAGAAACGTAACACCTGCTCTTCAGAGCTTAGGATGGAGGTCAGATGGGCCTCTCTGGACAGGCAGAAGTTCTCCGCATCGTACCAGGA
>NW_015401924.1:0-4274 GCF_001527695.2 Protobothrops mucrosquamatus
GCTTGCAGGACTGGCCTAGGGTAATTTTTAGGGGGGTTTTAATTATATTTTAAATTCGACAAATATTTAATATTCTTTTTAATTAATTTTAAATTTGTATTGTTTTGTATGTATTTTAAATAGATTGTCAGCCGCCCTGAGTCCTACGGGAGAAGGGCGGGATATAAATTCAAATATAAATAAATAAATAAATAAAAATTGGAAGGACCCTTGGAGGTCATCTAGTCCACCTCCTGCTCAGGCAGGAAACCCTATACCATTTCAGACAAATGGCTGTCCAGTCTCTTCTTAAAAATTTCCAGTGTTGGAGCATTCACTGCTTCTGGAGGCAGGTTGTTCCAATGGTTAATTTTTCTAACTGTCAGGAAGTTTCTTCTTAGTTCTAGGTTGCTTCTCTCCTTGATTAGTTTCCATCCGTTGCTTCTTGTCCTGCTGTCAGGCGCTTTGGAAAATAGCTTGACTCCCTCTTCTTTGTGGCAGCCCCTGAGATATTGGAATACTGCTATCATGTCCCCCCTTGTCCTTCTCTTCGTTAAACTAGACATACCCAATTCCAGCAACCGTTCCTTATATGTTTTAGCCTCCAGTCCCCTAATCATCTTTGTTGCTCTTCTCTGCACTGTTTCTAGAGTCTCAACATCCTTTTTACATCATGGTGACCAAAACTGGATGCAGTATTCCAAGTGTGGCCTTACCAAGGTATTGTAAAGTGGTATTAATACTTCACGTGATCTTGATTCTATCCCTCTGTTAATGCAACCTAGCACTGTGTTGGCTTTTTTGGCAGCTGCAGCACACTGTTGGCTCATATCTAAGTGAAGTGGAATTGAAATTGGAATGAATATAACTTGACCTTTCCATTCTGCAACCTTCCAGCTAAATCGGGATTGCATTCTTAAAACTCCTATTCAGATGAATCTGGAAAATTCTGTGAATTTCAGTCCCTACAGATTCGGTACACATAAGTATTTACAAATGTGTGAATCAAAGTATTTGCACTTCTCTTAAAGTACAAATAATACTGATCCTGAATATTAAACCAGTTTTCCCCCGCTCCCAATTTTTCAAACTATGTGGATGGCTCATGCATACAAACCACAAATCATAACTGAGGAAGCTTCTTGGATAAGAAGTGAAACATCTTCAAGGGAAAAAAAGAAACAAAGAAAGTCGAGTTGCCTTTTGAAAAACACCTTTGGGATAATAATGACCTGAATAACTGTATCTCCTTAGACATACAATCTGGAAGTATCCAGAAGGAAGAATAATGAAGTCGTCTGAGCAATTTCTCAGTAGCTAAGGGAGAAATGAATGCTCTACTTTTACAACTGCATTCTGATTTTGGAAGAACTCATTAGTTTTGGGATTTGCATCATGCCATTATGCTTATAAGGTCACCTGTCCCTACATGCCTGTAACCTCTATGATATAATCTTTGATTTATGGGGGCCATGGTGCTCTCTGAGCTTGGCTGTTTTCTTCAGATGTTTCATTAGCAGACTAGGGAACATCATCAGTGCTAGAAGAGTGTGGGATATGCTTTCTGACTGTGCTGTTGATTAATACTAAATCAACAATCAAGCAGCAAACATTACTCCAATCAAGGAACAACTCAGACAAACAATCAAACATTAAACAACAACTTAATCAAGGAACCACCAAAAACACTCTCATCAGCACCTAGTTGGGTAATGAAATGTCTACAAGCAAACAACCATGCTCAGAGAGCATCAAGGACCCCGCAGTTCAACCCTGAGGTCTTCTATTGGAAGTTTTGACCACTACTGATATTTTGACATGGAGAACATTTAACTTTATAGGAATAAGACCTCTCCTTTGGAAATTTCTGTGTAGTAAGGCATCAAAAATCTTGTGATGGAATAAAATGTAAACCACTATACAGGCTATTTGCTTCTGGGCTATTCTCTCTGGACTGCAAGAAGGACCTCTTGATGGCAGCAAAAAAGGCGTAGAAATCATAACTCTTTTCATCCAGCTAGTAATTGTCTGAATGCAAAATACATATTTTGTAGCTCATTCAAGAGTTACATTGCAAATTTGTTTATGCATTAGACACTAAACATATCTTTACATTTCAGAGAATCAATGCCTCTAAAAAAGCAATTTATCAGTAGGCATGTGAAAAGACAAATACGTAAACTTTACTTATATCTAATCTCATTCATAAATTCATTTATATTTACAGTCCAGGTAAGAACCAGTGAAAGTGATCAGTTTAGATAAGCATGTAGGATGTGCTTAGCATGCTATCAGACAAGCCAGGTCTTACACCACCTGTCTAAATTCATATTTTTTAGAAAAATATGAAAGCTAATCTAGAGGAGTATCTCAATAGCTGAGGGGGGAAGAAAGAGTATGTTTCCCAGGGGTATAAAAAAACAAGCTATATTTTTGTTTTAAGGACCTTTGTCTGCCACTGAGTTTAAGTGCTCTGCCCACCTCTGAGTTGGCAAAAAACCATATTGGCCTAATCTTTGCTATGCCAATGCCAATCCCTTTTCAGATCCAGAGCACATTGCATCATCACAAAATTTTAATGCCATCGACATAACAAAGTGGCGAATAAGTGATGTTTTTGCATGGTTTAATGCACAGAAGATTTAACCGATACCAGAAATAATGAACTCAATAAATGACATATCACATGGACATTATAATAATCAATATCTACAGTTATATAATCTATATCTACCATAGAGCACACATGGAACTGCTTTTGGACCTTGATGGGACAGCCATACTTATGACTAAAACAGAATGGGATAACTCGCCATGGCCAACTCACTGTGGGACAATTCAACAATTCAATTTAATTATTTAAAATAATTTAAAAAATATTTTAATTTTTTCTCATTCACATTTCATTCTGTTCACTCCTTTGGCATTCTTTCTTTAATGGTTCTATTCCACCATTTCTTCTATATAAGTGTAACTCTTGTCCCGTGGCAAGTTGTCCTGTGTTGAGTTGGCCATGGCAAATTGTCCTGTAGTGAGTTATCCATGGCAAGTTGACTGCAATGAGTTGGCTGCAGCAAGTTGGCTACAGTGATCTGGCCATGGCAAGTTGTCCTAGACCCCACTGAAGCTGCTCCTGTCCTATACCTATGCCATCTTGACGCTAAATAGTCTTAAGAAAATCCTGTCTAGACTGGGATGATTTGGTAACAGCTTACAAGGCATTAAGTCCAGACAGCAGACATTTACCTGACCATAAATCAAGTGTTTCTAAGAATACTGTTATAGGTGGATACCCTTGTGTAAGTATATGTTTACACATATACATATACACACACAGAATTAATTGTAATTTTCCAGATGTAAAACTTCAGGAAAAGGACAGGTTTGTGTGTTCAGGGTGTACAATGACCCATAGAACTACTGACTGATGTGATCTTGCAGAAAGACTAAACAGAGTTTATCATATTTTTGATGTCCTTGTGCATAGAGCACTAGTTTTATTACCATGTACATGTTACAATTTAGTAGTTTCTCTATGTAATCACATTGTTGGGTTAGAGAATACTTAGGTATACAGTACAAGAGAGAGAAACACCAAAAAGAGATATTCAAGGAAAATCCCAGTACTTTTCTCAAGTTTTCACATATATGTGTATGTATGTATGTATGTATGTATGTAGGTAGGTAGGTAGGTAGGTACGTAGGTAGGTAGGTAGGTAGGTAAGTAGGTAGGTAGGTATGCATGCAGGGCTTTTTTTCTCATAGAACGCCCAGAACGGAGTTCCGGCACCTTTTTTGGATGGAACCTTGTAGGGTAGGCAAGGCGGGTTGTATGATGTGTGTGAGTTCCGGCACCTTTTTTTTTGTTTACAAAAAAAGCACTGTATGTATGTATGTATGTATGTATGTATGTTCTATAAGGATAGGCTCTGTGAAGTTACCTCTCGAAAATAGTGGGAAAATGTTTCAGCAAAATTAGAAACTGAAAAAGAGAGGTAAAAACCAATTTCAACAGAACTAGTATAAAATAATCATAAACAAAGAACCAAGTAGTAGTATTACACTATAGAACTTTGAAGCTTCTTATACTATTGGACAATAAAAGTTGAATAGATAATAAAGAAAGAATAAAAGAGAACTGCTTCACTGCTCTACAAATCACCTTTGCCTGTTTGGACCCCATTCCAATACGTTTTATCTTTGTATTTATTACCATCTATTATGTTTTGTTGTTTCAATTATTTAAAATAATACGTTTTGGTAATACAGTTCTTTTGTAAAATATTTATGTCCGA
>NW_015401925.1:0-4273 GCF_001527695.2 Protobothrops mucrosquamatus
TCCTCCTCCTCCTCCTCCTCCTCCTCCTTCTCTTCCTCCTCCTCCTCCTCCTCTTCTTCCTCCTCTTCCTCTTCTTCCAATATGTTTTTCAATTTCTCTATTTTTTTAATATTCTCCCATCCTAACTAAGCCTAAGCCTGATTCTCCATAGCTTCTGAGCCTACTAGGGAAGTAGGACCCACTGAGACTTTGACTCTCAAATACTGAGCAAATGAAATTACTTTTCATTACTCTATACAAGTTTAATAAACTTATGATTTACACAACAATGTGAAATCACAGTTGCCTTAGGCACTGAGTTCTTCCCAAGAAGAACTGAAGGCCTAGATCTAGGAAGACATATAAATCACCCCACAAAAAAACAGCCAGACTTTGAATATCACCATCAGCAATGGACAATTCTCACCTCACACAGCATCTGCCAGGACTCTCTGTATAAATGGGACATATTATCCTCCCCTCAGTGTGATTGTGGCATCCCACTTCAAACTGTAGATCACATCGTGACCGGCTGTAAGCTGAGGGCATCTACCATCTAGTATCTGATTTTTTTTTAATATAAACAATGCTGTGCTTCAAAGGTTAGATGACCTAGACCAAGGGTTCCCAACCGGGGGTGCCCGCACCCCCTGGGGGTGCAAAACAATATTCCAGGGGTACGAAAACTTGAGTTTTTAAAATTATAGTGTATATGTATAATTTGTTGCCGTTATTTTGAACTTTTGTAAGGGGTGGGAGAATATATAGCGTTCTAGGGGCGTGGGGTATAGAACAGATTGGGAGCCGCTGGCCTAGACAATGGTATTTGATCTTTTTAACATTTATACTTTATTGTGCTTACTAATGTAGGTGAAATGTTAATATATATTGCTAGCCCATGCACAATACGCCATGCACGACTAAATAAATGGAACAACCTGCCTCCAGAAGCGGTGAATGCTCCAATACTGGAAGTTCTTAAGAAGAAACTGGACAGCCATTTGTCCGAAATGGTATAGGGTTTCCTGCCTGAGCAGGGGGTTGGACTAGATGACCTCCAAGGTCCCTTCGAACTTTACCATTATTATTATTATTAAATAAATAAATCTTCACATGAACCTGGGATGTTGTAATGTATCTATGTAGTATATGTATGTATCCAAGCAGGATGGCCTTTTGCAACTGACAGATGGAAATTTTGTCAATGTGCAGACTTTCTAAGTGCCATCCAAGTTTTTTTGGGTATGGCATCCATTCTGTCAATAACCACTGGGACCATCACGGCAGGTGCATGTCAAAATCTTTTGACTCTGATTTTCAGATCTTGATACTTTGTGGCCTTCTCCGGGTCTTTGTCTTCTATTCTACTGTCCCCTGGAATTGCCATTTTAGTTATGCCCACCTTCAATTAATTTATCTAATTACAGTCTCCTTTTTCAGGATTCAGTAACATCCCAGGACTTTGCTCAACAATATAAAAGCAGCCATAAAATGTACACACTAACCCTTCATTCCATGAAAAGCAAGGAATCAGAAGAAGCTATGATTCATTCAAGAGCCAACTTGAGAAATTGAATCTGCAGATAAGTCATTTGTTTACCCAGTAAATTAATATGTTCTGTGTTGGCGAATGCCCTTGTATAGGACACATTAGATGGGCACAAACGAGGATGAAAAGAAATAACTATAAGTGCCCTATTCAGAACTGAAGTTAAGGGAAGCTGTAAAGCAAAATAATAAACTTCATTGTCTCCAGCTTTTCAGTACACTCTACTTACAAAAATTGAAGTAACTTATTTTGTTTTTAATTCGTTCCCGCAAAACTGTGGAGAAATATAGTTCACGTCTGAGTTTTGTACCAACATCTATCAAACATGTCAATGAACCAAGAACAGATTTTTGACCTTTCTCTCTACCACAACTTCTACACTTTTGTTTCCTTGTCAGCATTTCCCCTTTTATATTTTGCCCATCTTCTTAGCTTTGCTCACTAAGTCATAATACATTTCAAGGTTAAGATTCAGCCGTAGCATAAATGATATATCTTTGAATTGTTGAAAGATGCCAGTGATAAGTGGCCAACATATGTTCTGGAGTAAAAATTGTGAGAAGTCTTTGGGCCATTTTGGGGGATAGATTGAGTTTTGATCATCAGACCCATGAATATTTAACTCTTTGGGAAAATTCTACTTTAAAAAATAGATATTTTCTGGGGAAATATAGCCAGAAGCCAGAATACTGACTTTAAACCAGTGTACAATACGTAATGATGAATGGTTATTTAAAGATTTGTTTTCCCAACTTTAAACAGAATTTGGTCTTCCTGATTCACAACATACACCATACACCAACAAACAGAGAGGTGCTGAATTGTATAAAACCAGAAACATCACTAGAAGCCAAAGACTACATCTGATTTACTTTGACCATGTCAGGCATACAAATTCATTGGAGAAGACCATGGTGCTAGGAATGGTTAGTGGAACAGGAAGAAAGGGCACACATAAAAATGCACACATAAAAACTGATGCAAAGTTGAACATCCAACAATTGAAAGAAGCTGTGCCTGATAGAATCACCAAGAGTTGGACACCTCAGAATGGTTAAAACTAACCAACTAGTTCACAACCGTTCAGATATTTTCAACTTAAGCACAGAAGCATTAATCAACATAAATGTTAAGGCCCAGGTGCTTTGGCTATTTCAAAACTGCAAAGATATGTTGTGGGTTTAACTTCTATCATGGTTTCCATCAAATAAAAGAGAGAAGTTAATAGAAGTTAAACCTACGACATAACTTTATCAAAAGCTTAAGAACATTTTTGAAGTCAGTACCCCAGGAATATATCGTACAGAACCCAAATAATTGGAATCTCCTATTATGTCCCTTTCATGGCTGCCTGTTCTCAAAAACATTAACTTTGAATTGATGAATTTGAAATTAATGTTAATTAATCAAATTGCATTTGAAAGGCAGTTGAAAGGATGGACAACAGATTTTCTCTGCTGGAGATAAAAAACATTGAGGATGCATGGACCTATTTGATATGGTCTTGTGAATTTTTGAAACTTCTCTGGAATAGTATTTCAGTGCATATAAGTGTATTTATGTATGTATATTTATATGTTCAAGATGTTAACATGATGCTGTTACTGATGTTAATGAGGTTGTTGTTTATCCTGGGGAGCCCAAGATTATATATTGTGGGGTTTTCTGTGTTTTAATCCTTGTAAAACTGCCAAACATCTCTTGTATGAGATGAACAGCTATATAGATCAAATAAATGTTGAATTATATACCTCAATTCTGTAAGCTGTGAGGAATTATGATGATGCTGTCCTTCTGGGTGGCAAATAAATTTGGGAAATTAGAAAAGTGGCATTATTTCAGAATTTACAGAGTGGCTTTTGGAAACGTGTATTTTATCTGTCCTAAAAAAGGCACTATTTTTATTAATCAAAGAATGAATCAATATGCTCTTCTTTAGCATGACATCTGATTGTAATCTGGCACTGTATGGTACATTTTTGTAAATCAGTGATTATCTATAACAGTGATGGCGAACCTTTTAGAGACCGAGTGCCCCAAAACCGCCCCGCCCCGCCCCGCTCCGCCTCCTGCCCTGTCTGCTCCGCCCTGCCCGCCCCCTGACCCACCTGCCGGGCCACACACCGCCTCTGTGGCCCACCGCAGATCGCCCAGGCAGCCCTGCAGCACCATGGCAGCCACGCCCTCCGCCCACACCCCACAGCATCATCTGCATGCTATGGGGCATGAGGGCGGAATCTTGTCCCTGCTGCCCGGCTATGTCCTAAGCTGTGCTGCTCTGTGCGGGCCACGCCCGGGGGTAACTCTCCTCCAGGGGGGCTGCTGGTGAGGAGGGGGCTATGGGGGGAGGCGGAGCTGGGGCAACAGCATGGGTGCCCATAGAGAGGGCTCCGAGTGCCGCCTCTGGCACATGTGCCATAGGTTCACCACCACTGATCTATAAATTTAATACAAAAAGTAGACTTTTTCTCTTTATTTCTAGTATTATCACTTTTAATTTTGGGATGATTTAGTCTAATTTTGTTCTTGCTGCGGTGTCTTGGTAATCTGCTTATGTTTGCAATCTTTTAAAACAGCATTGAAAAAATGGTCCACTGAGGGGCCTAAGATGTCGACCATCAGGTGGGATGGAAAAGAAGTTGACTCTTCCGTTGTTCGTCACATCAGACAGCTATTGCTATCATCTGATGTTCAGAACAATGCTGCCGCTGTGAGAAAACCGTCTTGAGTTGTTGAGCATAGTTG
>NW_015401926.1:0-4273 GCF_001527695.2 Protobothrops mucrosquamatus
CCGGTTTTTAAGATCCTTCTGGAAAGGGGGTGGGAGTGGGGGGGAGGGAGGGAGAGTTAAGCAGAGGCTGGGTGAGGGGTAGGCAACCTCGGCTCTTTTATGACTCATGGACTTCAACTCCCAGAATTCCTGAGTCAGCATAGCTGACTCAGGAATTCTGGGAGTTGAAGTCCATGAGTCATAAAAGAGCCGAGGTTGCTTACCCCTGCGCCTTGTACAAAGGACCACCTTCTCCGACCTGGTGCCCGTTGGGGGTCTCTAATTCCCAGGGATTTCTTCTCCTGATCAGACGCCGCTGGGCTCAGCCAGCTGCCTTTCCTTGGTGCAAAAGGTTATATAAAGTGGGCGTGGCTCACTTAAGGACCGCCTTGCTTGGCAATGGAAATTCTGGTCCCTATTGAGGTCATAAGTCAAGGACTATCTGTAGGCAAATCAGGAGTGAAACTCTTTTAGAGGGAGTCTTTACTGTTGATGCCCTCAATTTGCCCTTCTTTGTTATTTATTATCTTTAAAGCCTCCCGTGATGGGCGGGGCCATCAGATTTATAGGGATCCCTGATTGCTTGGCATCATTAAAGCCATTGATCCAGGAAGGAAAAATTGTGTTTGTGTGTGTGTGTGTGTGTGTGTGTGTGTGTGTATGGAGGGGAAAACCAGTTGAAAGACAGAACAGTTTGAATAGGATTCAGTGGAGACAAAGCAAAGGTTTGCCTGCCATGATTTCAGGCAGTTCTCGATGTACGACCGCAACATTTCCATTGCTAACTGAGAGTTGTTAAGTGAGGTTTTGCCCCATTTTTACGAGCTTTGTTGCCACGGCTGTTAAGTGAATCACTGCAGTTCTTAAGTCAGTAACCCGTTTGTTAAGTGAAACTGCCTTCCCCCCTTGACTTTGCTTGTCAGATGGTCGCAAAAGGGAATCACGTGACCCCAGGACACCCCAACCGTCATAAATACGAGTCAGTTGCCAAGTGTCTGAATTTTGATCACGTGACTCCGGGGATGCTACAACAGTCGTAAGTGTGAAACACTCAGTGACTAATAAGTCACTTTTTCAGTGCTGTCGTAACTTCGAACGTCACTAAATGAATTATACGTCAAGGACTACCTGTATTGGTTGAAATCTCAATGTTGGAAGCCGAGACTGCATGGAACATTCCTACTGGTGAATTTGTAGTTTGGTGGAAGGGACATCACCCATCTTTTTCATGTACAGAGGGCATTTCTGGACATCTGTGCACAAAACAGATGGAGAAATCCAAATTCTATTAAAGCGTGCCAGCCGGATTACAGAGGCTACCAGAATTTTGGAAAGGCCACCCTTGGAATACTGCATCCAATGTTAGTTGCCGTGATATAAAAAAAGATATAAAAGATATATTGAGACTCTAGAACAGGGGTGTCAAACTGCCGGCCAGCGGGCCGGGTGCGTCCACCCCATTGCCGGCAGTGGGGAAAAAGCTCCGATATGTTGCACGACGTCATGTGACGTTGCGAGTTTGACATGTCTGTTCTAGAAAGAGTACAGAGAAGAGCAACAAAGAGGACCAGGGGACTGGAGGCTAAAACATATAAGGAATGGTTGCTGGAATTGGGTATGTCCAGTTCAGGGGTAGGCAACCTTGGCTCTTTTGTGACTCGTGGACTTCAACTCCCAGAATTCCTGAGCGAGCCATGCTGAGGGGAAAGGGAGAGGTTTCCAAGCTGAGCCGTGCTGGGTCAGGAATTCTGGGAGTAGAAGTCCACGAGTCATAAAAGAGCCAAGGTTGCCTACCCCTGGTCCAGTTTAATGAAGAGAAGGACGAGGGGTGACATGATAGCAGTCTCCCAATATCTAAAGCATAGGTGTCAAACTCGCTGCATCACGAGACGTGTTGCGATGTATTGTGATGTTTTTTGCATTGCCAGAGCTGGGTCTCCATTTAATAATAATAATAATAATAATAATAATAATAATAATAATAATAATAATAATAATAATAATAATAATAATAATAATAGTAAAGTTGGAAGGGACCTTGAAGGTCATCTAGTCCAACCCCCTGCTCAGGCAGGAACCCTACACCATTTCAGACAAATGGCTGTCCAATCTCTTCTTAAAAACTTCCAGTGTTGGAGCATTCACCACTTCTGGAGGCAGGTTGTTCCACTGGTTAATTGTTCTCACTGTCAGGAAGTTTCTCCTTAGTTCTAGGTTGCTTCTCTCCTTGATCAGTTTCCATCCGTTGCTTCTCGTCCTGCCTTCAGGTGCTGTGGAGAACAGCTTGACTCCCTCTTCTTTCGGGCAGCCCCTGAGATACTGGAAGACTTGCTATCATGTCCCCCCTCGTCCTTCTCTTCGTTAAACTAGACATACCCAATTCCAGCAGCCGTTCCTTATATGCTTTAGCCTCCAGTCCCCTAATCATCTTTGTTGCTCTTCTCTGTACTCTTTCTAAAGTCTCAACATCCCGCTGGCTGGCAGTTTGACACCCCTGATCTCAGGGGCTGCCACAAAGAAGAGGGAGTCAAGCTATTCTCCAAAGCACTTGAGGGCAGGACAAGAAAAAATGGATAGAAACTCATCAAGGAGAGAAGCAACCTAGAACTAAGGAGAAACTTCCTGACAGTGAGAACAATTAACCAGTGGAACAACCTGCCTCTAGAAGCGGTGAATGCTCCATCACTGGAAGTTTTTAAGAAGAGACTGGACAGCCATTTGTCTGAAATGGTATAGGGTTTCCTGCCTGAGCAGGGGGTTGGACTAGATGACCTCCAAGGTCCCTTCCAACTCTTGTTATTCACTTATTCTGTAATCCTTCAGAGTCAAGGCTGGTCTGAAAATAATTTGACTTATTAAAATCAGAAGCCAATTCCTTTCTGAGCTGATGGAGACATTTTAAGAACTGGGGGCGGTTCCTGGCCTCCTCCCCAGACGGGGTTGGTATTTTGGAGACTGATGGGCAGAATAAGAAGTGCCAAGTAGGTAGGACAAACTGGGGCATCTCTCCAAGGGAAGGAAACGGCGTCTTTTATGGAACGACATCTCATAAATGTGCTAACGTTTAATGGAACGCAAAGCCTCCGACTCATCAGTTGTCCTATTTGCATTTTTTTAAAAAAATAAAAAATAAAAGACAGATTAGCCAAGCATTCAGGCTAACGAAAGGACTGAAATCAGCCCAGAGCTTTGCGATTTATCTAAATATTACTTCTGCATGGGAAAGTGGATTTAGAGAGAGAGAGAGAGAGAGAGAGAGAGAGAGAGAGAGAGAGAGAGAGAGAGAGAGAGAGAGAGAGAGAGAGAGAGATGTCATTTGCAGGGCACGTCTGACATCTAGTGGCTGCTTTGGGGAAAAGCAGCCCCACATCTTTTTTTTTTAATTTAAAAAAGAGATTCTGAAATAAGATGTGAGATGGAATAAAACTAGGTAGCCCTGGACTTGCGACGTAATGGTGGCTGTCCATCATGGTCACGAGAGTCATGTGTCCAACCCAATTTTATGCCTTTTTTTTTGCACTGGTAATTAAGCGAAAGCAGTGGGTGTAAAGTGGCAGATGTTAAACCAAAACCCTGAAACCTCCTATAAAGCTTTAAACTAAAGACACCTGACGATCACTGTATAAATCGCTAACTGAAATTATGAACAATAATGGATTAAATCAGCACTGAAAATCTAATTAACTGTAAAACGTGAGATATTGACTTCACGTATGTAGAAAATCTAAATTTGGAGTATGGCACAAATCCATGGATCAAATCATAGCCTCGGAATGATTTCCAATTGGACCTGAACTTCATGTTGGATTTTCTTGTTATCTACACCGCGATCGTGTTTTGCCTTTTCCCCCTCATTTTAGTGATTTTTTTTTAATCATTCAGTTTGCATTGATAGCAATTTTAGAAGCTGCCCAGCAATGTTAAGGGAAGGAAGGACTCAGGAGTTTTGTAAATAAAACCAAACACAGGAAGCCCTTTCCACCCCCCACCGTTGCCTTTGGCTGTCAAAAGCTGGTTAGGGAAGGTCGTAAATGTTGATCACGGGGACCATGGCTGCAGTGTTGTAAGGTTGCCAAGCGCCCACATTTTGATCACATTTATTTATTTATTTATTTATTTATTTATAATTTAATTTATACCCCGCCCTTCTCCTCATGGGACTCAGGGCGGCTAACAGCCTCATAAAACTACAATACAAATACAATAATTAAAAGCCGAATTAAAAAGAAATATTTAAATAGGCCGATCAATTAAAATTATCCTTAAAAATCCCCTGAAACTTTAAAATCATTAA
>NW_015401927.1:0-4272 GCF_001527695.2 Protobothrops mucrosquamatus
CTTGTGAGTCAAACTAAAGGCTCTTAGACATTCTGGTTTGAAAATAACAGCCATGTCCTGTTCTCTGCATTGATTGGTTGCAGGAATTGGGTATATCTAGAGCAGGGCTTTTCAACCTTTTCACCCATTGTACCACTTTTAGGATATGGCAACATCCGAGTACCACCAGTCGCCTAGCAAGGTGTCAAAAACTTGACCCAAAAAAAAAAAGGAAAAAAGTGATAAAGTACAGGTAGTCCTCGACTTACAACAGTTCGCTTAATGACTGTTTGAAGTTACAATGGCACTGAAAAAAGTGCCCCCAAGCCACAGCCGAGCAAGACACCTGCCTGCCCGCCCGGCGGCGCTCTTCCTCCTGTCCGAGGTTTTCATTGTTGTGAGCATTTCTGTTGAGGATTGGTAGCAGGGTGGAGTGGGGGGGGGTGTTTGGTTTTTATTCCCCCCATCTGCTGGGTGGTTGCAGCAGGTTTTGGTCATTCACATGACCCTGGGACACTGTGACCGTCATAAATATGAATCGGTTGCCAAGCATCTAAATGTAAATCACAAGACCCTGGAGATGCTGCAACATTCCAGCTGATCGGCGCTTCTTCTGGGCTCAGCAGAAGCGCCAGGATCAGCGCTGAGCTCCAGCTGGAATCTGGTGCTGATCCTGGCGCTTCTGCTAAGCCCTGACAGCCCTGCAGCTCCAGCCATCTCTCACTCAGGCTTTTGCTGTACTGCCACCGGTTCAGCTCATTCCCCTCCCCCGCTACCACTTTTCTAGGATGGTCGCGTACCACCTGCCAGGTGCCAATGTACCACAGGTGGGTACATGTACCACTGGTTGAAAAGCCTTGATCTAGACAATGGGCTGCTTGTTAGGTCTTTAGAACAGGGGTCCCCAACCCCTGGTCTGTGGACCGGCACTGGTCCTCAGCATGCCAGCAAGTGGGCCGCACAAACAAGCAAAGCTCCATCCTCGGGATGCAGGCAATATTCAAAACCACACCCCCTCTGGTCCGCAGAAAAACCTTTCTCCATGGCACCAGTCCCTGGTGCCCAAAAGGTTGGGGACCTCTGCTTTTAGAAGGTCCACGTGCTCACAAAGACGTAGTGGCTGGTTGTCCCTAATTTCTTCTCCCCGTCTATCCTTTTCCTCGCAGTGAAATGCGTCAGGTACCTGACAACCAGGAAGTCTTCGTTCACCCCAACACAGATCAGAGCATCATTGTGGAACTGCTGGAATACCAAGCAGGGGTAGCGGATGAAAATGCCGCCAGGTGGGTAGTGCAAAATTGGACATCTCACTGGGGAACAAATTGGTGCTGGAGTTTAAAGCCTGCTTGGAAAAAATGAATCCCGGGGGAAAAATTACACTCTTGGTATACTCAGGGACCTCTTGACTGTGAACGTATTAAAGGAATGCAAATATTCCTACTTTCTTCTGTAAGAGGTTTAATAGGTCCTGGACTTACATCCGTAATGGAGTCTGTTAGTTATGGTCATAAGTTGTGATGGTCATAAAGCAGATTATTAAGTAACTGGATGTAATAGGGTCAGTGTAATTTTTTGCGGCAGGCATTAAGCAAACATGGTGGTTGTGAAATGAACACAGCAGTTCTTAAGGGTACCCATTGTTTACTATGGGATGTTTCTTTTTTCCAGGAAATAGGAAGTAAATGCTGGCTTCCGGGGAGGGGAAAAATGGTTGGAAATCATGGTCACATGACTGCAGAGCGCTGCAAGCTTCCATATGTGGGAGCCGGTGGCTAAGCACCCAAAATACAGTGACCTGACCCGGGGGGGAGGGAGGGGGCAGACATCACAATTTTGAATCTGGGTCGAGTCCATTCTAACTTCAAATGGTTGCTAAGTGGCCAGTCGTAAGTCGAGGCCTATCTGTAATTTCCCAGATACGCGAGACTTTTAAAAAAAGCAGGATTGGATTTGGCAAGTGCTTGTGGCAATGATGGAGCACATGAAGGCAAAGGGATTTTGTGGGAGTTTTATCTTTCGCTTTTTGATCCGATTTCCTGCACTTTCAGTGAAAAGACGTGATTTGAGGGGTTTTTTTTTATGTCTCCCAAAATCATACTCTTTTCTGATGGGCGGAGATAGACAGACAGACAGACAGACAGACAGACGGGTGGATAGACAGACAGACAGACAGACAGACATAGACAGACAGATAGACGGATGATTGATAGATAGGTAGGCAGGCAGGCAGGCGGACGGACAGACAGACAGACAGGTGGATGATAGATAGATAAATAGATAGATAGATAGATAGATAGATAGATAGAAGATAAATATATATATATTTATGAATACACACACACACATATATATACACACAGACACACATACATATACATGTATATATGTATATACACATACATATAAACATACATACATACAAATAAATAAATGAATAAATGTATACCTACTAAAAATTTCTAACAAAAATAGCTAACGAGTTGGAGGGCAATAGAGCTCAATGATCACATATATAGCTTGCGTGTCCAGGGTCCTGGATTCAAGAATCTAGCATTGTCCAAAGTTTAATTTAGAACTTTTGCCAGACCCATATTTTGCTTGGGACTGTAAGTACAGGTAGTTCTCAATTGACAGCAGTTCATTTGGTGACCATTCAAAGTTACAACCCACACTGAAAAAAATGACTTATGACTGTTTTTCACACTTATGACTGTTGCTGCACGTGATCAGATTTCGGAGACTTGGCAGTGGCTCATATTTATGACGGTTGCATTGTCCTGGAGTCACATGATCCCCTTTTGTGACTTTCAGTGACCTTCAGTGATCCTCCCAACCTTCAGCGGAGAAGCCGGATTTACTTAACAACCGTGTTGCTAACTTAACATTTGCAGTGATTCCCTTAACAACTGTGGCAGGAAAGCTCTAAAATGGGGTAAACTCACTTAACAACTATCTCACTTAGCCACGGAAATTTTGGCTCAGCCGCGGGTTTAGCGAAGGGCCACCAGTATGTTATTTTAATTAATGCATAAATTAATCTAGTTCCCGGCAATTATTCTGGAAAGCAAATCTGTTTCCAGACTGGCTTATTCCCAGGCTAGAGAAGTATATGAGTGGCATTAATTAATCGATGGCTAATTAGTCTTAGCAACACTTATATGGGACTCAGTAACTAACTACTTTATGTAGCAAAAGGCTAAAATGTTGGCTTCACTGCTAAAGCCTTGAAAAATAAAAAGAGGGGGAAATAATATTGAGAGACTACTGTTGTAATGGAGAAGAGCAACCGCTGGCAGATAGAACTGGAAGGGGATGTAGCTCAGTGGTAGAGCGCATGCTTTGCATGTATGAGGTCCTGGGTTCAATTCCCAGCATCTCCATTTTTACAACTCCCTTATGCAGGAGGGAAAAAAAATACAAAATGTAAATTTGGGATGGGGGTTGAATAGAATAAAATAGAAATAAAAATCCTATCCTATCCTGTTGTTGTTAGCTGCGAAGTCGTGTCCGACCCATCGCGACCCCATGGACAATGTTCCTCCAGGCCTTCCTGTCCTCTGCCATCTTCTGGAGACCATTTAAGCTCACGCCTACTGCTTCAGTGACTCCATCCAGCCACCTCATTCTCTGTCTTATAGTCTCAGACTTATAGTCATGGGGGACTTTAATCTGCCATCGGCGGGCGAAACGTCGGCGGCGGCTCGGGAGTTCTTGGCCTCCATGACGGCCTTGGACTTGACCCAATTAGTTCATGCCCCGACTCACACGGGGGGACACACACTAGATCTAATTTTTGTCTCTGGCCAGTGGCAGAATGATCTGGATAAGGGGGACATAGTGATAGAGCCCCTGTCATGGTCAGATCATTCACTCCTCAGGCTGGACTTCCGGACCGCTCCCCCCCGCCGCAGGGAGGAGGAACCACTTAGATGGTTCCGTCCCAGGCGCCTGATGGACCCAGAGAGGTTCCAGACGGAGCTTGGGCCATATCCGGAGGACCTAGCTCACGACTCGGTTGAAAATCTGGCGGCGGCCTGGGAAGGGGCCGCTGCCGCAGCATTGGACCGAGTCGTGCCTTTGCGGCCTCTGACCCAGCGCAGATCTCAATTGGCTCCCTGGTTTACCGAGGAGCTGAGAGAGATGAAGCGCCGGAAAAGACGCCTAGAGAGCAGTTGGAGGGTGAGTCGAACCGAATTCGATCGAACACAGGCAAGGATACAGGTTAGATCCTACCTAGTGGCGATGAGGGTGGCGAGGTCTAATTACTACTCCACCCTCATTGCGTCATCAGAT
>NW_015401928.1:0-4271 GCF_001527695.2 Protobothrops mucrosquamatus
TTTTTTTTTCTTCTTTTTTCTTTGCTCCCCCCCCTCTCTTTTCTTGTCCTTTCTTTTTTTTTCCTTTTCTTTTTTTTTTTGGGTGGGGAGAGGGAGGGGGGCCTCGATCCTCGCCGTGGGAAGATGGCTGCGAGCTGGTGGTTCTTCTTCAGCCTGACCCTCTGCCAGTCTTTGGTGATGAACCTCTCCGCCGAAGGGCCCTTCCCGTCGCCCACCACGTAAGTGCCGCCGGCGCCCGGCTGCGGGCTGGGAAGGGGCTTGCGGGGGGGGGGAGACGGTGGGGCTCGGGAAGGAAGGAAGGAAGGAAGGAAGGAGAGAGAGAGAATGAGAGGAAGGAAGGAAGGAAGGAGAGAGAATGGAAGGAAGAGACGAGAAGGAAGGAAGGAGAGAGGAAGGAAGGAAGGAAGGAGAGAGAGAATGAGGGGAAGGAAGGAGAGAGAATGAAAAGAAGAGATGAAGGAAGAAAGGAAGAGATGAGAAGGGAGGAAGGAAGGAAAGAAGGAAGGAAGGAAGGGAGAGAGAGAGAGAGAATGAGGGGAAGGAAGGAGAGAGAATGGAAGGAAGAGAAGAAGGAAGGAAGAGATGAGAAGGAAGGAAGAGATGAGAAGGAAGGAAGGGAGAGAGGAAGGAAGGAAGGAAGGAAGGAAGGAAGGAAGGAAGGAAGGAAGGAGAGAGAGAAGGAGGGGAAGGAAGGAGAGAGAAAGGAAAGAAGAGAAGAAGGAAGGAAGGAAGAGAGGGGGAGGAAGGAAGGAAAGAAGGAAGGAAGGAAGGGAGAGAGAGAGAATGAGGGGAAGGAAGGAAGGGAGAATGGAAGGAAGAGAAGAAGGAAGGAAGGAAGAGATGAGAAGGAAGGAAGGGAGAGAGGAAGGAAGGGAGAGAGGAAAGAAGGAAGGAAAGAAGGAAAGAAGGAAGGAAGGAAGGAAGCTTGGAGAGGGACGCTGGAAAAACACGGGAGGAGAGCAGACAGCAAATCAGAGATAAAACCAGATTTGGTCGGGGAAGGACCCTGGTCCGTGCTTGGGGGGGACCAGTAGCTCCCAAAAACCACGGGAGGAGGCTGAGAAGGAAAGGGGTGCTTGTGGCACCCCGTTCCTTACGCTTCGCCATCTCCGGAGCATCCTTAAATAGCCCCTGTCGGTTTTCCCGGCCGTTTCAGCTGCGCGCAGGGGAAAGTTTCAAGTTACATTCCCGGCCTTCTGACTTCAAGGGCTATTTTAGCCCAGCCGGGGCGGCCTTAGAGACCGAACATTTATTTTTATTTTTTTTTTGCAAAAAGCAAAGGGGAGTTTTTGCGCGTCGGAACGCGCCGTCCCGAAATCCCAGCTCTCACTGAAGTTTGCAGAGCTCGCCTCTCGCCCCTTAGCAGCCTGGAGCGTGAAGCAAAGGATGTTTTCTTGGTTCTGGGGCATGGTTTGAGTCCTCTCTGCTTTTTTTTTTATTTACTGCATCTACGCATGTGCAAAATCAGAGCTGTTTCTCTCTCTCCCCCCCCCCTTTTTAAAAAATAGCTATATAAGGGAACTTAAATGTTGCATCTACAACAGCAACAGTTCCTGATTTCGTTAGGCAGGGCCACGGCGCTGCTTCGGCCCTCTTTGGCGTGTAGAATTTCAGCACATTCACCTCTTTGAAAACAACACACCTGGTCTGAGTCCAAAACTTATCCAGAACAGGTGCAAAATTCACAGCCAAGAAAAGAAAGCAGGAAAAAAAAAAGAGATTGAAATCTGGTCAGGGACTGAGAGAGGAGGGATTGAAAGGATCAAATTGAATCGGTTTGCTTTGTTAGTGTAGAAAGATTTCAGTTTATATATAGACAATTGTTATTAAGCATCGTTCACAGTTATTATTGCTTTAACTCATTTTCTGGGGGCTGTATCCCCATCAGAGCTTCTTTAAGCAAAATCCAAAATGTTCAAAGTTTATAGTTCAGGTTTGACAGCTCGTTGCCTAACGTGCCCTTCTAACTAGATCCAATTTTCTCTGTTACTTTCTGCGGGCTCCAGTGGGTTACTTTGAGATCTAGAGAGAGAAAGTTAAAACAGAATAATTGTACGATTGCAATTCCGCAACTGCATGCAGAATAGCATGGTTATTTTGCCTTTTTCAAGTGGTTCAAGGAAAACCTTTAACCCCAACTGATTTTATACCGTCATCACATTTCCTTAAAGATGAGATCCCTCAAAAGTCCATATGAAAGAAAGCAATATTTTCCTCCAGTTATCACAAATTTAAAGCCCAACGTTTGTTTGGCAAAGGGAGAGGATGGCTGCTTAATTTGAAGCACTCTGTCTGTCAGTCACTGAAATAAACCTGGCACAAATACACGCATCTTGGAAAGAATAAGTAAAGGTCTAAACTGAGCTGAAGAATAGGATTTATTTGGCCACGAATTTTGAAGACTAGAAAGTTTAATTTAGGAGAAGATAGGAACAAGGAAGGAGATGTGTGCCAAATAAATAGGGTTTCTGTACAACATTTTTTTTCCTGTCGATAACTGATCAGCAGGTATTCTCCTATAAGGCTGCTCTGAATTAAAATTGCTTTGTTTTACAAGACAAGCACGTGGCGATTTGGTTTGGAAACAAGCCATCAGAATAGCTGAAAGATATGGGGGTATATGTAGATATATATATATATATATATAAAAGAATAATAGAGTTACTATTAGGTCTGCTTGCTTAGATGATAATAACCAGTTTTAATTTTAAAGCCTTTTCTTTACAAAATGGAAATGTAAACAGTCAAATTCAGGATGCTTACCCAATAAATAATTAAATGGCCTTGATATATGAAAAATTAGCAGCTAATGTGTTTGTCTGTTTGAAATTGGATATGCGACTGTGGTATGGTCAGTTTCAAATAATGTTTATTAAAACTGAATAGCCACAGATATACATAAGCCCACAAACAAATGGATCTTTTTTTAAATGAAAAAGGCATTTAATGGATTTGCAATAATATACAAATGTGAAATATTTAAGAACAAAAATCCTCCCTAAATAACCAGGTCTAAACAATGAATAAGAGAATGTCTTGGTTTGATGTTAATCTCCGCCTTATTTCTTCAGTTAGTCATTTTAAAAAGGTTGCTGTCTGATTTCAGTGGTTCCTTCAGACACATTTTTAAGCCCAGAATGTTTTGTCAATTCCCATTTAATTAAATTATTTGCAGGAATGTATTTGTTTTGGTAGTCATTTGTCAATTGTTGCGATTTGTCATTTTTTTAAAATATAAATTAGTGGCATATTTTTTTTTAGCAGCATGCCATTTTAATGTTTGTGGTGTATTTGCATATTGTATAGCCAACTTCATATAGTGTTGAACTTGTGTGATTGTTCGAGTGACATGCCGGCTAAACTTTGAAACACCACATTTAAAATTGTATCAAAATGTTCCAACCTTAAATGCATGCAGAAAACACTCGTGATTTATACAATATTTAAAAGGATTTGAAATGAGAAGGAATATACTATACTAGTTTCAGAAGGACATTTTGCTCTTTTTATGCTTGTATGTTTTTAAAAACAAAAGCTTCTTATTTCAGATTTTTAAATGGAATACTTTCTCTAGGGAGGAATTTTTATATCTTTGTGTTCCACGGATTCAGGTCTAAAACATTTGTGTTTCATTGATAACCTGCCAACGTACGCTTCTTTGTTAAATCTAATGCCTGTATAATTTTTCATAGCTTACATTCTCTGTAAAAAGGACTGATTTGGAGACGAGCATGTAGCTTTAATGAAAATAAATACAATTTAAAATGCCCATTTTTTTTTTAAAAAAATCATTCCTTCACCATTAGCAAATAAATAGTGAACAGAATCACAGCCTTTAAGCCACTTTTTTTATTTTACAAGATTTTTGCTTTATTTTATTTATTCATTTACAAGAATCTGCTTTCTTCATAAGGTGTATAAAGACTCTCATTTTTAGGATGCTTTGATGTCTAACAGGGTAATATCTGATCCAGTTTGATGTTTGGGCTATCCTCTTCAAATAAAACGCAAGCGATTGGTATAAATAGGTTCAGAATGCATTGCTGTTAAAGCCTGTTCCTTAATGGCAGAATGGATCTTACCGAGTTAAGATTCCTCCTTAGCGTAGGGAAGATTGAGTAGCTAATTTTATGTCCTAAGTATAACTTTCAGATCCTGTTGCTATGCAATGCTGAATAGCAATATCTTTGCAGCCAAGATATTTCAGGGACTTTAAAATGGTCTTTTCTGGGCCATTCATTGTGCGTTTAAAAGCACATTACTTGGGCCGT
>NW_015401929.1:0-4271 GCF_001527695.2 Protobothrops mucrosquamatus
TTGTCTGTGGGTTGGGTGATGTTGGTAGTGGGCCCAACTGCCCTTTCCAAGCCCTACCCATACTGGCATCATGCCAGTTTATTGGGAGCTGACTTTTTAGGTTGCTGGAGCATCTTGAATTATAGGTAGCCTTTGACATACAACCACAATTGGGCCCGGAATCTTGGTTGTTGAGCGAAGCAGTCATTAATCAAGATGTTCATGTGACTGATTCATTCAACGATCACAAGCCCAACTTTCCCAGTTGCAGTTGTTAAGCAGACAGAGCAAAACAGCATCTTACCTCAGGACAGCAGGCAGCTGCTCTCCATGCATGGAAGGGAACTCCTGCACTGGGCCGGAGAAATAAAGCTTGGATCTTTAGGAGCTTTGTTTCTACAGCCTAACAAAGGATTCCTCTCCTCCATTCACAGAGGGGAAATCTTTTGGCAGGCAACAGCAGTAGCTTGCAATCTTCCCTACTGGTTTACCCATTAAATTTCTGTGGAACCTAGCAGAGAGGACTTCGAATCGTGATCACATGATCACAGGGCACTTGGCAAGTAATCATAAGTTCAAATCAATTACCAAGCACCCAGATCACTATCACATGATCATGTGGGGGAGCAGCGGAGCCCTTTCCAAGTCATTGTAACATCAAACTGTTATTAAGCAATCAAGAACTTCCTGTATGAATTTGTCTTTGGTTCCCACTCAGACTATAACATCGACTAGTCAAGACCAAGTGAGTTGCAGCTTCAAAGCAATTCAAACATCTTTAAAACAGTGACTCTCCTAGGATGTCAATGCAAAGGTATGCTGTCTATATTAATCTCTTCCCTCCTGCATTCACCCAAGGTTTCCTGCACTATTCACCCTTCCTTATTGCCATAGAAGCTAACTTGGAGTTTTCAGAACAGTCATGATCTCTAACCTATCTCATTGGGCTTTTATTGAGGGGAAATAAAATATTGCTACATAATTTTTCTTGAGCTCCTGGGAGAAAGGCAGGATAGTAAGTTAACCAAATAAAATGTAAGATATCTTCGTTTGTACTGTCTGTCTGTTTGTATGAATTGGCACAATTAAGAGGCAGAACTATTTCACTTTTCCCTTAACTAGCTGGCTTTTCTCCCATGAAGTTCTTAATGTAGCTATGTAGGCTTAAGGCGGTCAGATGTTTTCAAGTTCAGCTGTCCATTTTTAATGTGGGAATAATAACACTGATCATCCTTGAAATGGCTATGGCTGGCTTATTATCTAAGTTTTACAGACAGTGTTGATGCTAGAGCACTGACTATGCAGCTAACAGTGAAAAAGCATGATAACCCTACCGTAACACCCTCAAAGTATCTTTTCAAGCAGAAGGACTGGAAATGGAAATGACTCATTATTGTCAAAGAAACAGCCCAGGTTTCTGACTTTTGATGAAAGAGGCCCAATTGACGATATGCCCTGGGAAGACTCCGTGCAGGGGTTTTCTCTGAACTGACGGTTTTTCAACTTACTAACAGAAGGAACAGGTATTCCTTTAGTTTATATGACTCTCCTGGGTTAGGGAAAGTCCTAGAATCACCCCATAAGATCTTCCATATAGCATTGATCTGCAAGAAGCTTCAGGTGCTGAGCTTTGGAGCATCTGGTGAGTGATTTAGCTTGGTGTGTGTGTGTGTGTGTGTGTGTGCAATCACTTTATTGTTGAAAAAGCAGCTGTCTGGGAATTTATTTTTCAAATGGACAATAAGTTGTTCCTTTCATTTCTTAATCACTTTTTGGAATTATCATCTTTATTTGGTTAAAAGAGGCTTCAGCCTATAGTCTGTTAGTCCTTTTTGATCGGTGCCATTTTGGGGACTTCTTTATTGTTAAACAACAAAAAAAGAGGATTGCTGAAGGCAAGCTAAAATAAGGAAGCTTGGAGTATCTTTTTTAAAAAACGTTGATGGAGAAACATAAGGGTAGAAAGTTGTCATTTTATTTTACTATTTTTAAGTAATTTGTAGCTTGGTTTGCTTTGCTGTGGATGGTTAAAACTTTCCGATTTTTATAAACTCTGGTCAGAAATTATTAAGTGACTTACAAAAAATTTACTCTTTGATGATAACAAGGAGTTAACAAAATGGCTCCATTTGGATTTGAGCAAATTATTAGTGATGTGTTTAAAAACATCTTAAATAAAACTCTTCACTTTATAGATCAATTATTTCTAAGGATGTAATAAAAGGCAGTCAAACTACTTCAGAGATGCAATTATGTGTAAAAAGTTATCAAACCACTGAGGCAATTTCAGAAGTAGCTGACAAGGTAAAGGACTCAATTGCAATTTTGGAATATAAATCTGACACCAATCTTTACTGTGATGATGGTTTAAATATAAACCTCCCAGCACAATTGAAATAAAAATTCCAAGAAAATCTGAAACTTTCAAGAAGGCAGGTCTGGAACTTTTTCTTCGTGGATACTAACAAGGTTGAGAATTCCTTGAGAAAAAGAGAAGTCTATAATTACTTGATAGATATTCCAGAAAAGGAAAAAGATTTTATTTTATGAAGATAAGCTAGAATGAGTGACTTAAATTTAATGAGTTAATTAGTGTAAGGATGAATTTTTACCAGTCTGATATATGTTTTAACGTAAAGTGGGTTTGAAAATGTGTTTTTTTCTTTATTATAATGCTTAAGTAATTCTTAAAGCTTGTAAAATATTGAAAGTGTATTTGATAGTATCTATGTTAAGAGGAAGTTTAAAAAACATATTAGAATTTGTTGATTTTACAAATATTTTTTTTAAGTTTAGTTTTAAAATGGATGTAAAATGTTTCTTTTCTTTTAAGATTAAAGAAACTGAAAGAGTACAGTGAATTTTGCTAATATAAATGATGATAATCTATAATGATTAATAATAGCAAATATATATTATTTTCCACAGCAATGAAAAAACACAGAGATGATTAAATTGATTCCTTTGTTCAAAGAAAAGAATATATCTAATTTTGTTTTTATTTGGAAACCGCTTCTAGATTTTGAGCTCATGATGGAAAAATGAAAATTTGGTTTTGCTAATTAGATAGGTTTGTTGTTATAGAAATGGCTAGTATATATTATTGTATCAAAGTAAAAAGTTGAGGTTTTAATGTTATTATCTTCTACTGTGCTAAAGAAATTTGGAAATCAACACCTTTTTTTTCTTTTTCCCTTTTTACTCCCCACTCTCTCTTTTTCCCTTTTCCCAGCCACCAGTTCCCATTATTTTTATTTTCCTTTGTATTTTATATTCTGATAAACTAGTTAAAAGTTAGCCCCCCCCCCCAAAAAAAAATACATTCTAGGTTTCTCTCCAAGTCCTAGCAGAATATATTTTATTTTCTGCTTTGGCACGCCCGATTTTTTTTATCAAGTTTTAAAACAAACTCATGGCAATGCTGAAGACCATTCTAGGGTCACTGAGGGCTCCCTTTATGACATCAAAGTCCCAGGTTTGGTCATTGACATCCTAGTCCAGGTAGTTCTTCAATTTCAATCCAATGTTGGACATTTTTTTTGTGGCAACAGGTCTTTCCTCCAAAACTGTTGTTCAATACTTACTCAACAAAGAAAAGCAAACATTTGAGAACAACACATTTTGGTTTCATTCTACTAAACCTAAGTTAAATTTTGCTAAAAATACATTATTCCTATAAACATTATGGTCCAGAAACATAAAAGTGATACTACAAATAACACTATTTCTTTTCTTCTTTCCCTCTTTTTGTTTTTTTGAAAAAAGTCCTGTTTTCTCCCCTAGGTTTTTTGTTTTTCCCCTTCCAAATATCAGATTTCCTATGCTTGATCTCAGCAATCAAGAAAAAAACTCCACTCCTTTGAGAATAATTTGATTACAACTGTACATTGTTATGATCATTTTTCCAGAATTATGCAGCATATTATATCACCTTCCCTAGTCTCCAAGTTTCCTCTTTTCCTCTTGATGAAGCAGGAAAAACAGGAACAGGCTCTTGTAGTACAATACCAAACAGCTGAAAGTTAAAACACCCTGGTGCTGACTTACCACTCCTTGAAGACTTGGAGGGATCAGGCCACAGTATACTGGAATGAAAGTGCTGCAGACACATGCCTGGGAGAGAGATGGGAAAAGACCATGTGAAATAAGTGAACTGACTAGAGAAGCCTGCAGTATTTGCAGATAATAAATCCAGGCAGAGAAGAAAGAAAGAAAGAAAGAAAGAAAGAAAGAAAGAAAGAAAGAAAGAAAGAAAGAAAGAAAGAAAGAAGGAGGGAGGGAGGGAGGGAGGG
>NW_015401930.1:0-1017 GCF_001527695.2 Protobothrops mucrosquamatus
CACTGAGTTCACTACTTCCTTTTCTAATCACTTTTGAAAATTGCTTGCAAACTGCTTTTAAGCTATTACAAACCCTAGAATTGACAAGTTTTATAACACTGGATGACTTTCCAATGTTTGTGGGGGGGGGAATTAAATACAAGTGTGGGTAGGGTTGCCAGGTCTGCTTCCAAAAAATAGCGGACAAGCGGGGGGGGGGTGTTAAGTAGTAAAAAAAGTAGACTGTACAGCTTTAGATTACGTACCATTTCATCATAAAGCTTTTGAATAAAAAAATGTCCACTATTTTGTGAAAAAAAATAGTGAACATAATGTGAAAAAAGTGGACTGTCCACTCAAATAGTGGACACCTGGCAACCCTAAGTGTGGGGTTTTTGGAATAAGCAGTAAAAGAATAACTGAAACTTTTTTTGAAAGTTACAAACAGACAAGGATCTGTTAAAATAAGATTTTAAAAACTGAACACTAGAGAGAACTATAAGGAACTAAAGATTGCAACTAAAGGGGAAGAACACTTGAATTCAATTTACAAATATAGAATGAAGCTGAATACTTCAACATTCAACATATTGAAGGATATTTTTTTTTGAATAATGGACTCAGAAGTTAATTTTAAGGGTGTCTGCCTCTACGGATACGCTGAGTTTAAAATATGTTATGGAAGCAGAACAAGTTTTACCTGACAGGATTGTGATTGATTTGAAAGAGGATTTAAAAATGACAGTTTATAACAATGACATGGAAAAAGATACTACACTGGATGTACCAATGAAATCAGATGATGTCTTAATAATTAAAAGAGATATACAAATAACAAACCAAGAGTGACCTGGATAACTTTTCTATATTGGATTTACAGAAGAGACTTGTTAAAGCTTTGAAGAACTTTGTAACAAGGGACAAAGATAAAATGAAAAGAAATCAAGATCTAGGTTTCAAAGCTAGGCTTGAAGGAACTAACGACCAAGGTTGTTAAAAGTAAAAGGAAGAAATATAGTTTTGGTTTATTTGATCAAG
>NW_015401930.1:10528-14797 GCF_001527695.2 Protobothrops mucrosquamatus
GAAATATCTATCATCTGTATTGGTAACATCTGGAATAAAAATAACATTTTAGGTGAAACATTCATCTTAATTATAAGTATACAACTTTCAAAGCATTCAGGTATGATTCCTTACTTTCATTGCCTCCTAAGTTAAGGATCTGATGACTCAGTCATGAAACTTGGTTTCGAGAGAGCAAATTATACCCTGTAATTTTACCTATATAAATCAGAACAAAAGAGAAGGTTGCCCTCCTTCTATCCATATAGAACAGTGCTTTTCATTAAGATGTGTGGACTGGTAAACATGCTTGTCAAAGAATTCTGGGAGTTGAAGTCCACACATGTTAAAGTTGAAAAACACTGATATAGAATCTAATCTCAGGTATCTTCAATAAGTTTCTAATTTGGGGAAGTCTCTGTAGCAATATTTTGAAATGTTATAATGCCTTGGTAAGACCACACTTGGAATATTGCATCCAGTTTTAGCCACTATGATTTAAAAAAGATGTTGAGACTTTAGAAAGAGTGCAGAGAAGAGCAACAAAGATGATTAAGGGACTGGAAACTAAAACATATGAAGAACAATCGCAGGAATTGGGGTGTCTAGGGGTGACATGATAGTGTTCCAATATCTAGGGGGCTACCACAAAGAAGAGGGGCTCAACCTATTCTCCAAAGCATCTGAAGGCAGAACAAGAAGCAATGGATGGAAACTAATCAAGGAGAGAATCAACCTAGAACTGATGAGAAATTTCCTGACAGTTAGAACAATTAATCAGTGGAACAACTTGCCTTCAGAAGTTGTGGGTGCTCCAAGACTAGAGGTTTTTAAGAAGAGATTAAACAAGCATTTGTCTGAAATGGTATAGAGTTTCTTGCTTGAGGTCCAAGGTCCCTTCCAACTCTGTTATTGTTATTCTATTCATCTTAATAATTATTTAATGTAATAAAGGGGAAATGTGTTTTACTTGGCCTTTGCTAGATCAGTGGTGGCGAACCTATGGCACGGGTGCCAGAGGCAGCACTCAGAGCCCTCTCTGTGGGCACGTGCGCCATCGCCCCAGTCCTAGGCCTTCATCTGGGTTTTATAAAACCTTTTCCCTTTAGGCCTCCGCCGCCGTGTACCAAAAAAAAAGGTTCAATCAATCAGTCAATTTCAACTTGCAGAGGAAAAAAAAAGATCTTGCAAAGTTGGAATTGATTGATTGAACTTTTTAGTCCCACCCAGTCTGCTGTTACCACTGCAGCCACGCCCACCCAATGGGCCACACCCACGCAATGGGCACACCCACGCAATGGGCCACACCCACCCGGCACCCAACGATGCATAAATAGGTTTTGGGTTGCAGTTTGGGCACTCGGTCTCTAAAAGGTTCGCCATCCCTGTGCTAGATTTTTAAACAAATGTTCCTATCATATTGCTATTGTTTTATCACTGAAAGGAACATACCAGAATTGAATTATGAAATAATGGATTTAAGATTTGTTAAGCTACGAATGCAAAATTAATTACACAGGTTTCCAGAAAATTTTAAAGCATGAATTGTGTTTTTGTTTGTGGGCTCTTCTTCATAGCTGATTTCTGAATTTATAATTTCCTTATTTATAATAAGGAATTTAAGTTGGTGGATTCTCTTGGCTAATGTAATGAGAACATGCAGAAAAAAAGTGCTTCATAACATATTTCGGGTCAAGTAAAAGAGCCAGTGTTTAGCCAGAAATACTAATTTCCTTGTATCTTGTGCTCTTGTTTGTTTTTTGAATTAATATAGTACTGTATTCCAGTGCTGAATATATTTTCTAGAGCAAACCTTAATACAAAATTGATTATGTTAATAATGCTTTTGTACCTGAAGGAGCTCAAAGCTGACCATTAAACAGTAGCAAAAAAACTCATAATGGAATTTTGTATTCCACCCTTCTGTATTAAACTCTTAAGCTGTAATAAATGCTATTATGCCAAATGGGAAATCTTAATGATACCTTTTTCCTCTTCCTTTACCTTTCTTATAGCCAGCAAAGATTTGATCCCATCCTGTTGCTGGCATTTTCTGAATTTCTTTCTTTCTTTAACATAGCTAACATGTGAGAACATGCTTTATAAATAAACTAAAAGAAAATGAGTAATCATTTTCATTAAAACCTCCCAGAGTTCTTAACTGGGAAAATCTTTGTGCTCATATTTGCTAAAAGTGCATATTAGTATAGGATGTTTTAAAAGTATGTCTTGCCTTGGACAGCTGATGATTTTGGCTTCCCAAGATGCTTTTTTACTGTTGCTTCCTTATCTTGTATGAACATTTAACACACTATAATGGGTTAGTTTAATAAATCTATGCAATAGAAGTAAATGATAATGTGATTTCTTTGGTTTTGTTTTGAGGCAAAACAATGTACAGTGTTGATCAGTGGAATTTATTTATTTGTTTGTTTGTTTATACTACTCATCCTGCCTGAGGCAACTCTAGGTAACTTTCAATCAAGATTTCCTCTAAAGCAGACATGTCAAACTCGCGACATCACATGACGTCGCTTAACGTATTGGAGCTTTTTCACCGTTGCCGGCAATGGGGTGGGCGTGGTTTCCCAATGATGCATCCGGCCCGCGGGCCAGCAGTTTGACACCCCTGCTCTAAAGTTAGTGAACTTTTTTTGTTCATGCTTTAAACAGAAGCTGATGTCCATTATTGCTATTAGCAATAAGTGGTTTTCTTGGTAGGAAATTAAATTAGATGATTCCTGATTCCATGTCACTTGTGATTTTATATAAATAATACCATTGGCATAGACACTGTTGTTCTGTTATGTTGTTTTTAAGAATACTCACATTCAAGCAGGCATCTCTGAAATGATAAAGATACATTTGGTTATTATTTCCAAAATGCCATAAAGATAAAATAATAGATATCCCCTGTTATCAGGGTAAAGAATCTTTAATTGTAATTAGAATCATGATGATGTTATTTCAAATACAGAGAAGCTATTTTGTCTTCCTGAGAACTAATCATTAATATCCAAATTTACATAGCAGTGATGCAACACTATAGTGATGGCTTGAGCATGTGGAATCTTGTTTCACATAGTTGATTTTGAAGCAGCATGTTTGAGAATACCTTGTACTACAAGAACAAATAATTCAATACTAGATCAAGTAAAACTAAACTGTTACCCTGGAAACTCTAATAATGACGTAAAATTTAATCATTTAATTAGAGTCCTTGGAGAAGACTCTGAGGCCTAGAAAACTTTAAAGCAATTTAAAAAGAGACTGACAGAAAACAAGTGGCCAGATGCTATCACTGATGACACAGGCATGAACTTGCAAGAGAGAAATGGTTACTGATAAAGAGTTCTGGTGAAATGATGTCCATCAACTTAAGGAGAGCCAAAAGTCACTGAATGACTGAAGCATAGCAAGAAACGCCTTGTCCTCGGTTTCTATCGCTTCTCAATATCCCAAACTGGAGATTCATAATATAAAATCACATAAGTACTACTAAGCATGGACAAATATGGACAGTTTAAAAGAGTTTAAATGGCTTTAAGCACTAATAAGCTTTTGTTATAATCCACCTAATAGAGTATCCAGTCATAGAAGTGAATGCAGACTTATTTTTCTGCTTTAGTTGGTTTTCCACCGCAATATAATTTGCCTTCTATGGCAAATAATCATTTCAGAAAACAGGGTAGTCAGCTGGTACAGTAACTCGTGGTTTGACTTCTTGTCTTCCATTATGGTCATATTTGGATCAACAGGAATGTTAGCATGATTCTTGATTAATTGCTGTGTATCCATATATTCTTATTGGCCAAAAAATGTTTGAGATCTGAGAAGATAATATTAAGAGTTGAGCAGTCTGGAAGGGAAAGGAAGATGGCTAAAAGGATGATCAACATATTTTTAACAAATGACAGTTGCTAATAGACAAGGTTCTTCTAATCTGCCTCACAAATAGTCTGTACTGTATCTGCATAACCCCTCCTTTCCCCTACTTTATTCCAGTTTATCTACTCTAGTGTAACCACTCTGTTAGAAACGGTGAACTGTAACTCACAAGAATGTATACTTTTTCATAATATTTATTAGTCTGAAATGGTACTACCAGACTCTTTTTGATGTTTACTATTGATTTAATACAAGTTTCTTCTGGAAACTAATAAGGAGAAAACAATAATTATCTTTGCCCCTTTCTACCACTAATACTGTATTCAATCTACAGTCTATCTTGAGACTGTAACAGAATAAGAGTTAGTGTACGGTGATATTATATTGGCCAGGAGACTATAG
>NW_015401931.1:0-4267 GCF_001527695.2 Protobothrops mucrosquamatus
GGCATTCTATTTTTATACCTCAGGGTACAGGAATTTCGGAACAGCAATGATAGGTTGCAAATTTCTTATCAACATAGCATGTATATAAGTAAAGCATGGAAAGCACATGTACATGTAGTGCTGTTCAGGTGTTCTTAGCATGACCTACACCACCTAGACCCCTGCGTGCCCCTCAACCCAAGCTGCAACAAGCTTCTACTGTAGGTACTGTTCTAATTGCACCCTGTGCATCTAGCTATGGTTTCTCTGTAGGGGCTGGTTTCAGCGTTACTTATCAAGCATGCAGATCTTGTTCCACAGAAAAGGCTCTCTCCTTTGTATAGATCTACCTCACCTCCTTGGTACCAGGAAGAGGGCATGAATAGAGGATCTTAAACTTTGTGTAATTCCATGCCACACTCTTTCAAGTAAACTGGTCCCAAGATATTTAGGACTCTAAAGGTCAAAAACAGAACTTTGAATTAGGTCCAGAAACAAAGTGACAGCCAGTATAGATGGCAAAGCATACCAGTCAATCCCAGACTCAATCTATTTCTAACTAACTAAAGTTTCAAGATTATTTTCAAAGGCAGATCCATATATAACTCATTGCAATAATCTAACCAGGAAATTACCAGAGCACAAATAGCTGTGGTGAGACTTCCTCTGTGCATGTCAGGTTACAGTTATTAAATAAGCCCAAATATGTTTAATATTAAATTGGAAGAGTCTGTCATTGCTTCCTCATATTCAGACATGGCAAACAATTTGATTGCAACTCAACAAACAGACTGATGGAAGTCCTAAGGGATGACAGTCTAATCTTAACTTTAAATGAATTAGGTCAGTGCTTGAACACAACCTACACTCTGGAATTATAGACATATTAAACTGACACAGAACTCTTGCACGGAAGTTATCAATCATTAACTGTGCTAAAGAACTTTGATTTTGAAGGGCTAAAATATCTTTGGCTCCTACTTTTAAATCCACCATCCACAGCATGCATTGCATTATGTAATATGCAATCAATGTCAAACTAAAAAATACTGAACTTTAGGGAAATGAAACATTAATCTTAATATGCTTGTCATTGCCACATTATAAACTGATCCAAATCAGCAAATGCTTGGATTTCTTTTTCTTTGAAGTCTAGAAAATAGTTTCAGTTCCTCCCCTCACCCCCAATTCACAGCAAAATAAATCTCATAATTGTAGAATTTTACCCGAAAGCATATTTTGTGGCATTAGCATCCATGAGATTTAACATTAATCTATATTAGATAAGATTAATATTTTGTCTTTAGGAAAAGGCCCTTGCAAAACCATTGTACAAAAATGGGGTAATGTGTTTGTGCAAATAGATATTAATGAATTCGGAGTTTTGGGAATGGTTTGAAGAATCCCTGCGATTTTTAAATTAACTTTTTAATCTTAAAGAAAATTTACATATACATCAATAGATGCTAGTCTCTGAGGCCAACATCTTGGATTTTTCCAGATGAATAATGTGGAATCCTTGATGCTCTCTGAGCTTGTTTGCAGATGTTTTATTACCCAGCTAGGTAACACAATCAGTGCTGATGTTGTTACTTAGTCAGGTAATGAAATGTCTGCAAGAAAACAACCAAGCTCAGAGAGAGTCAAGGACTCCAGAGTTCAACCCTGAGCTATAAATGTTATCTTCTACTGGCAAATGAATAATGTTTTAGTGCATACGTAATGACTATTTCAATTGAGTTTTTTTTCCTCCAATTCTCTATAGTTAGCTAGCTATGGAGATGTTAGTTTTTTGGTGCAAACATTCAATGGCTATGCAGCATGGTCTTGAAGCAGACAATGCAATGCAATCCTGGGCTGCATTAATGGAGGGTTACATTCAAGATCACATGAAGTTCTACTGCCATTTTACAAAGCCTTATTAAGACCATACTTGTAATATTGCATCCACTTCTGGTCAGCATAATACAAATGATGTTGAGACTCTGGAAAGAGCACAAAGAAGAGCAACAAAAATGATTAAGGGGCTGAAGGCTAAAATGTATGAAGAATGGTTACAGGAATTGGGTATGTCTAGTGCAGACATGTCAAACACAAGGCCCGGGCCCGGATGCGGCCCATGACGTGGTTTCATGTGGCCCGCGAAGCCATCCTGGAAACAGTGAGGGAACGGCCCCCGCTGCCTGGGCCCTGGCCCAGGCCGCCCGGGAGCCAATGTCCAATTTTGTGGTGGCCATCTATGCTGAAACGCATTCAGTCTTAGCTCTACAAGGCCGTCTGGAAACAGCAAGGGACTGGCCCCTGCCGCATGGGTCCCGCCCCCTGGGTGCACGCTGGGGAGGGGTCACCCTTTGTGAGGAATGAAGAAATGCACCATCACCTGGAAGTGACCAGCAAATGGCCCTCGCCTATTTCACATATCTGGCTTGATGGGCTCCGGGGGTGGGGTTTCGGCAAGCTCTTCCAGTGGACCATGCCTTGGCGCTTGCCCTGGTCCCCCCCCTTCTGCCAGAGACCCTCAGATCTGTCCCACTCCTGCCCAGGCCCCCACAGTCACCCTTGATGCGAACGATGTAGAGCTGGCCATGCCCACCCAGTAGGCCACACCCACTCCAGCCACACCCACCCAGTAGGCTGCGCCCACCCTGGCCATACCTACCTGGCCCCCCGAGGACAACTGCAATACTTATGCAGCCCTCAATGAAATTTAGTTTTACACCCCTGGTTTAGTGAGTCTAATGAAAACAAGAACTAGGGCGGACATGATAGCAGTATTCCAATATCTGAGGGCCTCCTACAAAGATGAAGGGGTCAAACTATTTTCCAAAGCACCTGAAGGCAGGACAAGAAGCAACGGATGGAAACCAAAGAGAGAAGCAACCTAGAACTAAGGAGAAATTTCCTAACTGAGAGAGCAATTAACCAATGGAATAACTTGCCTTCAGTCACTGAAGGCTTTCAAAAAGAGACTAGACAACCATTTGTTTGAAATGATATAGGATCCCCTGTTTGAGCAGGGGGTTCGACCAGAACACCTCCATGGTCTCTTCCAACTCTACGATATTATTCTATGTTCTATGTTCCCTGCTTTCCTTTTCTTATCTGTGCAGGTGTAAACCCGTACAGTAACTGTATTTTTTCTCTTGGTTAAATCCAAATATAAGATTTCATTCCACATATGCTTAAGAAGGATTGTTGGTGTTATCAATCCCAAAGACATATTATAGAAGGGAGAAAAAATTAAAGGTTACAAACGAAGAAAGCTAACAACTGAACTGTTGTAAAAGGTACAACAATTATGTGAAATAATAGTGATAGACCAAATAATAGTGATAGACAAAATATCTCCCTCCATCTTGATAATGCTTGCCCTAAAATTGAAGTCATATGAATACTGGAGGATTCAGTAAATAAACAAAGTACAAAAAAAGAGTCTTCTACACAATGGCTGGGTCCAACTTAACCCATGATTTGTTCAACCACAGTTTATTGAATAAACTACAATTAGCTGAGTTCACAAAATAAGCTAAAACAAAAATTTAACAAACCATAATACTTATGTCTTAGCAAGATATGTAAACCCAATCAGTGTTTAGACAGTTAACTAAATAGGAAAATTATACTTCTCATTAATTAGTTGCACTCAGATAAGAAAAATTATTAATGATTGCCTTTGGGTATTATTGCAGAAGAAAATTTGTCTACAGTTAGTAATATTTTAGAGCGCCAGTTGTGTAGTAGTTAAGGTATCAAGCTAAAAACTGGGAGACTGTGAATTCTAGTCCTACCTAAGGCAAAAGGCAGCCCTAGGAAAAAGAAAATGGCAAACCACTTCTGAAAAACTTTGCCAGGAAAATTGCAGAGTTTTGTCCAGCCAAGAATGGGACACACTGAATGGAAGAAAAAAAATACATATTAAAATAAATACATATTCTGCTAAAACATTTTTACTAACTATCAGAATGATACCTTTATCTGTTTTAAAACTTTTTTGCATGCTTTCCATAATATACAATCCTAGATGATGTCATGCAATTAATATTCCCAGGGGAAAGAATGTACATCAATAGCTCTACTTTGTCAGCTAGATGGTTGTTAGATCGCGCAGGCAGTAAGACACGAGTCGAGTGACAGTCAGCTCTTGGTTTATTGGCAAGGCATAAGGTAAATCCGGACTGGCTCTCTGGGCCAGGGGAGCCCTCTTTTATGGGATTCCCCTGGCTTGTAATCACACAATTCCATTGGCTGGCAAGACCCTGTTGCTAGTTAGCCAACCAGCAACGGGCAT
>NW_015401932.1:0-4267 GCF_001527695.2 Protobothrops mucrosquamatus
TTTTTAAAAATTGAAACTTAAATATAGCTATAAATCAAGAGTTCCTGGGAGAGAGTGTATTCTTTATTTGATTTATATCTGTCTTTTCCTCCAATAGCTCAAGGTGGCATGTATAACACTCCCTCCTCCACATTTTTCCCTCCAGCAAAACACCATAATGAGATAGGTTGAAATCAGAGAGTTATCAATGAATGGCAGAAACTGTAAACTTTTCAGAGTTCTGAGCTGGAGACAGAATGTGGAGCCCCTGTTTCAATTTACAAGAAATCATTCTTAGAAGTGTCTGCAGGTGGGTGTATATACCACTCTTGCCAAGTTTCAGATTTCGAAATGAACCCTCCTCCCCCAGCCCATCAATAGTTCTGGTCCTTATGAAATAATGATAATTGCTGACTGCAGAGGAGAAAAAAAAATCTGGACTATGATCAAGGTCTTTGCTGTATATTGAACATAGAACATAGAACAGTGGTGGTGAATCTATGGCACGCGTGCCAGAGGGGGCACTTGGAGCCCTTTCTGTGGGCATGCACGCCTCGCTCTTTGGCTACGTTTTCACAGGAAAAAGCTATTTCTCAAGCCCCTTCCTAGCCAAAACAAGCCTCCGGAGCGAGCATGCTGTTTTCAGCTTTGAATTATATCAAATCTGATGCCAGAAACAGACTAACAGATGACCTGAGCACTGCATGTGTTACTCTCAAACTTACAAAGTATAAGCCAAGGTTAGACAAACTATCAGCATGCATACAACAGCAGAAATCACATTAATTGTTCAAAAGCATGCCAAATGCAAACGTTTACCTTTCAGTAAAAAGTTGGTTTGTATCATTGAAAGCTTTGTCATTGTGTTTTTCTTTTAAGACAAAAGATGTTAATGTATGAGTTGTTTTTTCTAAACTAAAACCTCAGTATTCAGATTAAATTGCCGTGTTGGCACTTTTCAATAAATAAGTGGGTTTTGGGTTGCAGCTTGGGCACTCGGTCCCTAAAAGGTTCACCATCACTGACATAGAACAATAGAGTTGGAAGGGACCTCCAAGGTCTTATAATCCAACCCCTTCCTTGAGCAGGAGACCATATATCATTTCAGACAAATGGCTGTCCAGTCTCTTTTTGAAAACCTCCAGTGATGGACCACCCACACCTTCTGAAGGCCTATTGGTAAAGAGTAATTTTTACAGCATCAAAGATGTGGTGCACAAATTACATACTTGACATTCTCCAAAATTATCCACTAATGGGAAAATATTAAAATCTCTTAAAATATTTATCATAATTAGCAATGACATCAGCCCAGCATTATTCTTCCATGATGCTGTTTTTATAAAAATTTGAACATTATCTTGCACACTCTACAACAGTCTAGACCAGTGGTGGCGAACCTATGGCACGGGTGCCAGAGGTGGCACTCAGAGCCCTCTCTGTGGGCACGTGCGTTGTCGCCCCAGTCCTAGGCCTTCAGCTAGGTTTTATAAAACCTTTTCGCTTTAAGCCTCCACCGCCATGTGCAAAAAAAAAAAAAAAGTTCAATCAGTCAATTTCAACTTCTCACGGGGAAAAAAAGTTCTTGCAAAGTTGGAATTGATTGCTTGAACTTTTTAGTCCCACCCAGTCTGCCGTTACCACTGCAGCCATGCCCACCCAATTGGCCATGCCCACCCAATTGGCCACACCCAGCCAATGGGCCACACCCACCTGGCACTCGACAATGCATAAGTGGGTTTTGGGTTGCAGTTTGGGCACTCAGTCTCTAAAAGGTTCGCCATCACTGGTCTAGACTTAGTACTGGGGAAAAATATGTGGACCATTACCAAAAAAAGAGAGAGGAACTTGAAGCAATTCTTCCAAATGAACGTTCTTTTTGAAAAGGCAAGTGACGTTGTGAGAAACAGAAGAGTCTCAGAAACCTTCTCAGCTGCGTATCTTCTGAGAAATTTCATTTCAGCTCTGAGAAAGCAGAAATGTTTTTTTTTCCCCCGGCTTCTTAAGTAATTGTAGGAAAAGAGAATGGCATTTTGACCATAAAAAGTTTTGGTGATGAGTTGTAAAATTGCTTATATGAAAAAAAGTACTGTGCCTCATTTAAAGATGCATTAAATTGCATTGCAAGATGTCCATCAGAGAGTTTTTAGCAGTGAAAAACACTGTTTTGCACAGAATAGTAGTCCCTTTTGGAAAATAAAGAGATAAAAAAGAGAGAACAAAAGAGAAAAGGAAACTTAAATGTCTGGTTTATGCAGATGCATTTGTAGAAATCACAAAACATATTGCAGTTATTTTCTCTTGAATTTAATTAACACCAATTGGCATGCTAGTACTGCCACTGGCAGTACTTGTTGATTATATCTGCATAGTAAATGCTGAGTTTGAATAATGTTTTTACCAACCTTGCCTCCTCAACCTTGCTGACAAAATAAGTTTTATTCTCTAATATCTTTTTATTATATTAGTAGTGTCGTCAACTGCATATTGATATCAAGATTATAATTATGTTTAGCTTAGTCTGGGAAACAGGTCATATTATATATTTCTGAGAATATACTTTCCTGGGCCTTTTGGTGCAAATCTATTTCTCCCTTGAGATTATACTGACAAAAAGTTCCATGAATAGAATAGAATTCTTATTAATTTCCCCTGATACTCTTGCTGCCTAAAGGCAATTTTTTATAAAATTTTAGGTAAGTTTCACGTTTCTCAAATAATGTATATTTTTAAATCCCTTCTGTAATATCTATAATGGTATTATTACAGAGGTTACAGCAAACGTACATGGAAATGCTGTATTGCAGTTGAAAGAATCTAAAAAAATTGTGAACCTTTAAAAATTGCTCAAAATTCCCATATGCTATTGAACACATTCTAGAGAGTATTGAGCAGTATTTTTAATTCAGTTTTTTACTTTTACTTCTTACTTTTTTATTTATAAAAAATGTGGGAGAGAAGCAAGGAATTATCTTGAAGGTTAGCATCACATGTATGTTTATAGATTAGAGATTTACGAGTTTAATTTTGCATTATTTGTATTCTGCCATTGCCAATTTTACTGATGAATTCATAACAAGTCTTGCAAAGTTTTTGGTGCTCTTTAAGCTTATTTTCTTACAGATATTTCATTACCCAACTAGGTAATATCACCAGTGCATCAGTGCAAGCATTTTATGCATGCTTACCTGGGAATAAGTATTTCCAAATTTAGTGGGGAACTCTGTGGGATTTACTGCTCAGTAAACAGAATTTACTGAGTTTACAGAATTTACTTTACAGAATTGCATTGTCACCAAATTGCTTAGGGGTTCAATTTGATTCAAAGAGATAATGTAAAACAGCATTCAATGTTTTCCCCCTTTTTATTCAAACTACTACTAAAGCAGATCCCAGAGAACAGCAAAATGTTTTCAGTTTCCAGCTTCAACCACAGCTAATTGCACCGCGTATAAAGTAACCAAGAAGTTGTCCCAAAGGTGCCTTTTCAAGAGGCAACTGGACTGTCTTGCTGTTCTCCAAAGATGTTTCGCTTGTCATCCAAGAAGCTTCTTCAGCTCTGTCTGGATGGTAGATAATGGAAGGATTTATATTTCTTGCAGACAGCTGGTCATTTGCATTCTTTCAGAGAGTTGTTGACACCACTTGGAGGTTTGTCTGTGTCCTCAGGATCACCTGAGTAGTGCAAATGGGTGTGGAGCCTTCTTGGAACTGCTGAAAGGACTGTGTTGTGGAACTGTGCTTTCTGCAGGATGTTTTCTATCCTGTGTCCCTTCACTGTTGAACACAGGCTCAGGCTGTCGGGGATGAGTCTGTGTTGTCTGCATCTCAAACTGAAGTGCAAATGGTTCCTGTAGTCTGCACTTTTTCTGGAAATCTGTTCATACTACCATACCATTCAAAGGGTGTTCATCCCAAAGTGCATAGCTAAATGTCCATGGAGATTCTCAATCATCTCCGAGACCGCCTTCTGCCGCAGATTCCCTCCCACAGGCCGGTACGCTCCCACAGAGCGGGCCTCCTCAGGGTGCCGTCGGCCAAGCAGTGTCGGCTGGCGACCCCCAGGGGGAGGGCCTTCTCTGTGGGTGTCCCCACCCTCTGGAACGAACTACCCCCCGAGATCCGGACGATTCCGGATCTCTTAACCTTCCGCCGCGCCCTCAAGACATGGCTTTTTCAACAAGCGGGCCTGACCTAAGGTGAGTTTTAAATAGGGACAATTTTTAAACAATTTTAAAGAGCCACAGCTACTAATATTTGGATTTTAATTGGTTTTTAGCAGGGGAAA
>NW_015401933.1:0-4267 GCF_001527695.2 Protobothrops mucrosquamatus
GAGATTTAAGGACAGTCATGAAACTTGGCACTCATTCCTCGTGATCATCACCGAATCACAATACAACACCATAGAACTGGAGCCCTTCTTTTCCCGTCTGCCTAATTTGAGGGCATCAGGCTTCAAAACGATGGCCACAAAGAAGTCATAAGATCAGGTTTATGGCCAGCATAACATACAGCCATTAAGAGTAGGCTTCATTACAATTGTATGTTGAGGACTGCCTGTTTATGAAGCCTGGGGAAATCAGAAGAATCAGGCAGTTCAAATGAACATAAAGATTTACTGCAAGCTTAAGCTCTCTACGAGAATCTGAAATACTAACAGACAAGGGAAATTGGAGGTAGATAAGAATCACAGGAATTCAAGATGGGCTGGTCTTAGATCTCCTGTGGGCACGCAGGGACTCATAACTAATGATGCCTTTGACCCCTCCCTCGGGCTCAGCCTGGTCATCTCCTACAATAAAGTCTATTTGGCTGCTCAGTCATTGAAACTGCTAGATGTTAATTCAGTGATGGCGAACCTTTTAGAGACCGAGTGCCCAAAAACTGGCCCGCCCCCACTCTGCCCGCCCACTCCCGTCCTGCTCCACCCTCACCCCGCCCACCCTCAGGGCCATCCACAGCATGCCACAGATCACCCAGGCGGCCCTGCAGTGCCATGGTAGCTACGCCCTCCGCCCGCACCCCACAGCATCATCTGCTGCCCAGCTGCCATGTGCTTGGCTGTGCAGCTCCGCATGGGTGATTCTCCTCCGGCGGGGCTGCTGGTGAGGAGGGAGGTACGGGGGGAGGCGGGGCTGGGGCAACGGCATGCGTGCCCACAGAGAAGGCTCCGAGTGCCGCCTCAGGCACGCGTGCCATAGGTTTGCCACCACTGTGTTAACTCAGTGAGATTGTAAATCAAAAGGAAAAAGTTTCCAATGGAAGGTAACAGTGGCTGGATTCATTTACGTTTTCCAGAAGGTTCAAGGAAGGGATGCTTCAAGCTCCTAAATGGCATGACACTAATTTAAGAATAAACTGAATAATCCCAAGTGAAATCATGTTATGATTGGCAGTAATAATCCTAGTCAAGGGGATGTATAATGTATTTTTAAAAAATGACCCTGGTCAATTTCTTTTGCTGCATATTCCTCCATTTTTCATACAGGCAGGATTGCACGTACATCTTGTTAGCTCAACCAAATTGAACTAATTAAATGAGATATATGGGGTCACTAAGCAATTTCTTATTATTATACCCTAACAAACTATCAGCACATCCGTGATACAATTTGAGGTTCTGCATGCCCAGTGACCCCATTTCAGGTGGTTTACAAGTAGCGGGCATTCTGGTGCCAGAAAAGTCCAAGACATTTACCAATTTGGGAGATTACATTTTGAAGGTTGGGTAGAAATATCTGCTACTTTGGGGTGTCTAAATAAATCAGGTCAATGACAAAAAGAAGAAAAAAATCATTGGCTAATACAGCAATACTTTCCAGTGTCATGAACATAATTGTTTGATAAAATAAAATTACAAACTCGAACTTCTGCATTAAAAAGTGGGGTTTTTTCCCCAAAAAACCAAGTTTCTCTCTAATTTTAGGGACCCAGGGCAATTCCTCCACTGTCTGCTTGAATGTCCACAAGAGTCTGTTGCTTGCTACATGCACCCCATCCTTATCATACATGTATGTGATTTTCTGCAGATGTCACTGACAGTGATATACCAAGATAATTAAGCCCAACAGCTGGATCTATTACCATTGGCATCAGTCAATTCATCTACTTTTACCAAGAACATTAAGAACGGTTCTCAAATCATTCTCTCTATATATATGTATATATATATTAGGGGTCTTCAAACTTGGCCCTTTTATGACTTGTGGACTTCAACTCCCAGAATTCCTCAGCCAGCGTGCCTGGCTGAGGAATTCTGGGAGTTGAGGTCTACAAGTCATAAAAGGGCCAAGTTTGAAGACCCCTGCTCTATTTATATATATTTCTAATAATAAAGCCAAACATATTTGCCAAGATATTACATTCACACAGAGAGAAAATGCAAAATAATAGGAAGGCTCTCCTTGATATTACTAAGTAACATCAATAAAAATTAAAAAAAAAACCACCTCACCAGATTACCAAAATCTGTGCCAATTTAACTTCCTATCACCTGCACATGAGATCTGTGCACAGGAGAGACAGAGATTCCCAAAGTTTTCTAACTATCCTTTCAGAATAGAGTAAAAAGGGACTAAATAATGGTTAATAAAGAACTATGCAAAGTAGTGGGTAGGTAGATAATAATGAGGAAGAGGAGGGGGGAGAAGAAAAGGAGGAGGACGACGAAGATTGGAAAACAAGTAGAAATATAAAACATATTCCTTCCTGAGTGAAATATACATGTCCCCGGATAATGTTGCAATTGCAGTGTTGCACATTGCAATGAACAAGGACATACATTCAATTTCGCAGCTACTAAGATTGTTGGATGAGCAGGCACAAAAACAGCCAGGGAAGTGATTGAAGCCTGGGAAATAGGCCAGTGGTGGGATTCAAATACGTGAAAAACCGGTTCTCTTTGTGGATGCTGCTTCCGGAGGTCCGTTTGGGCCTGGGCAACAAAAAATTAGCTACCAGTTCTGCCAAAGTTGTGCAAACTGGCTGAATCCCACCACTAAAATAGGCCTCTTGTCGACCAATGAGTGCTGATTTACCACCAGCTGATCAAGTACTTAGGAGCCAAGGGCTTGGTAGCATAACGAAACAACAGCCAATTGCCAGCCACCAACACATCAATCAACCAATAGGAAGGCACCACATAAATACGACTCATAGAATAGTCCAAAACACATATTCCAGTAGAGAGAAATTCCCCGAAGATGGGCGTCCATTTGAGTCCGAAAGCTCAGAAGAATATATCTCTGATCCCAGTGACTGACCCAGATTGGATCTTGCATATTCCTTCCTCCTTCAAGGCCTACATTTGAATAACCACAGGTTCTTCTCCTTTTTCAACTAAAACTTCTTAATTACACAATTAAATTATTGAAAGCCTTAGGGAAAGAAATAAAGCTGGATAATGCACTTGGTGGATAATAACATCAGGGCTAAGCTTAACAACAGGCAGCAAATAGAATTGCCTATAAGGAAATATTGAAGCCCCACATCTGGGAAGAGACAGTAAGTTAGAATGGAACTAATAAAAGCCGGTATTGCTAATGAATGAATAGCCATTGTGTCTGGCAGTTTGATACAAAAAATACTATGAATTTTATGAAACAAAAGAGGGGAGTGGATGAAGAGACAAGATTTTCAGTTTCTAATCTGGGAAATGGAAGGTAAGGGAGATGAGGGAGGAGGGGTGGATGTCAAAAAATCAAAATGGCAGTTGCAATGTACAATGGAAGACCCACCCTTTTTAATGCATGCATGTGAATAGGAATAGGAATATTCTTTATTGGCCAAGTGTGATTGGACACACAAGGAATTTGTCTCCAGTGCATAAGCTCTCAGTGTTCATACAAACAATAAAATGATAAATCATAGCTCATAAATCATAAGATAAAATCAAACAACAAGTGACAAATCATAAGATAGCAATAGGAGAAGGTAGGAGGAAAGAGGACAAGATGAGAAAGACGAGAAAGACGAGAAGAAGGATAATAGAAGGAAAGACGAGAAAGACGAGAAGAAGGATAATAATAACCCTACTACATGAGTAAATATCTTTAGGCCTAAGACTGTGCTGTGGGAATTAGGTGTTTAGCAGAGTGATGGCACAAGGAGAAATAAAATTGTCTTTGTGTCTAGTTGTTTCGGCATACAATGTCCTGTAGTGGCATTCTGAGGAGGCAGGCATTTGCACAGTCTTAGCTACTGTCTTTTGACATTTGAAATGTGGATTTACAGGCGGCTGTTACGTATAAGCTGGGTTGACAAGATCAGAAATGAGGAGGTGATAAGCCACCTGGGAAAACCAAGGGAAATCATCAAAACAATTAAAAAACGAAAATTAGAATATTTCGGACATGTGATGCAACATCCAGAAAAATACGGCATACTCCATTTAATCCTCCAGGGAAAGATGGAAGGCAAATGAGGTCCAGGCAGAAGAAGAACATCGTGGCTTCAAAATCTAAGGGACTGGTTTGGACAAAACTCAGCAGCACTTTTTTGTGCGGCTGCTGATAAAAACAGGATTGCCAACGTCTGATAACAGATATGGAAGAAGAAGAAGAAGAAGAAGAAGAAGAAGAAGAAGAAGAAGAAGAAGAAGA
>NW_015401934.1:0-4266 GCF_001527695.2 Protobothrops mucrosquamatus
AATTTAAATATTTCATTTTAATTAATTTTAACTTGTGATTGTTAGTGGTGTTTTTAATTGATTGTCAGCCGCCCTGAGTCCGCAAGGAGAAGGGCGGGATATAAATTCAAATAATAAATAAATAAATAAATAAATAAATAAATAAATAAATAAATAAATAAATAAATAAATAAATAAATATCCCCTCATCCAAATCATTGATGAAGATGTTGAAAAGCACTAGATCCAGAACAGAACCCTGGGGACATTGGACTTTTTTTTCCCCGTTTGTGCAAGAAAAAGTCTTCTAACATCAGCATCGATCTACAATATCTGATTTTAATATTTTAAGTTATCGAATGGCCTGTTAACTCATTCGGCTTTTTGCTCCACACGTTTCCTGGGCATTTCTCTTTGCAGTTGTTGGGTTTTTTTTTTTCTTTCTTCAAGTGGAATACAATCTCACCCAACTGAGAGTTTTATACATTTGGTTGATGCAGGCTTTTAAAACGCTAACCAAGCAAATTTCTTCCCCCTTTTTAACAACCTAAAGATTAAAGTTTGGGGTCGATCCTGGGTATGGCTCTATTTAAACAACTGAGAAAATATTTACAGATATTATCAGGGTGTTCTTGGGTATTGCTCTCTCCAGCAGGCATACTGGTGTTTGTCTTAGGCTTTTTCTCCAGGCATAATTTTTTTCTGGTGAATTCTGAAGCTACGCCTCCAAAGCTCAACGTTTTTCACAAGGTGAAAGAAAAGATAACAAGTGAAATCAGATACTAGTCCTGGTCTCTTAATCTTCCTTTAGCTTAATATTTCCAAGGAAGCTTGTTTTGATTTTGCTCTCCTGCAAACACGGGGTCGTAGTTACTAGCCTGATTGCTCCTTGCTTCACAATTACGGATAGGCAAATCCAACTTCTGCATATCAGTTACTGTTCCGCACTATCAATTAATATAAGACAACGGGTCACTCTTGGGGAACCTCAAGAGTCTTACGTCATCTTTATTATAACACAGGGGAAAATAAACAGAAAGGTCACAAATCGAACTGATGTTCTTTAGAAATTTGAGTTCCAGAGAGGAAACTAGGAATTATCCCAAGAATTTTGTAAGATGTAACATACGTCCAGCAAGTGGGCTTCCTTTTATTTTTATTTTTTTTGCAGCAGTTGACACAGCTGAAATATTTAGTTCTTTAAACATTTCCCTAATCTGTTATTCTTCCCAATACACTAAATGCTATAGCTAAAGCTAGATCTATTCCATATTTTAATAATTAGACCTCTAATTATAAGGCCTAAGAAATTTACCCAAGTCGTAGGCTGTATTGCTATTATTATCTTTATCATCTTCTCCTTTCTCATCTTTTCTCATCTTTCCTACTACCTATCTTATGATTTATCACTTGTTTGTATCTAATGATTTATAATTGTATCTTATAATTAAATCTTATAATTTATAACTTATTTTGTTGCTTGTATTGTACACTGAGAGCTTCTGCACCAGAAACAAAATCTTTGTGTGGCCAATCACACTTGGCAAATAAAGAATTCTATTCTATTCTATTCTATTCTATTCTATTCTATTCTATTCTATTCTGTTCTGTTCTGTTCTGTTCTGTTCTGGTCCGGTCCGGTCCGGTCCGGTCCGGTCCGGTCCGTTCTATTCTATTCTATTCTATTCTATTCTATTCTATTCTATTCTATTCTATTCTCTGTTCCATTCCGTTCCATTCCATTCCGTTCCGTTCCGTTCCGTTCTGTTCTGTTCTGTTATGGTCCGGTCCGGTCCGGTCCATTCTCTATTCTATTCTATTCTATTCTATTCTATTCTATTCTATTCTATTCTCTGTTCCGTTCCGTTCCGTTCCATTCCGTTCCGTTCCGTTCCATTCCATTCCATTCCATTCCATTCCATTCCATTCCATTCTATTCTATTCTATTCTATTCTATTCTATTCTATTCTATTCTCTGTTCCGTTCCGTTCCGTTCCGTTCCATTCCATTCCATTCCATTCCATTCCATTCCATTCCATTCCATTCTATTCTATTCTATTCTATTCTATTCTATTTATTCTATTCTATTCTATTCCCTGTCCTATCCCATCCTATCCTATCCTATCCTATCCTATCCTATCCCTATTTGTTTCTAATTGCTTCCTCCATATATTGCCATGTCAACAAAAGTGACTCTATTTGTCAGTGTAACGTGTTGTCTTCGAGACAGTAATCCAGTTGGGATGTGATAATCCTATAATATTTTAATTAGTTCCTTTCCAACAACTGTTCCAATGTTGTGATCAGACTTCATTTGGGAAAGTTGGAAAGCATAGTTTTTGCACAGATGCCAGTGGATGCCGGCAGCTATTTTGCCAAGGCCTTGTTTACAGTCAGCCTGGGCAATTTGACGGCATCCGCTAATTCTGCGACTCATTATTCCATCTTTTCTTAACAAAGATGGACATGAGGTGACTTACATCCTCCAAGTTGAGAGGAGAAGTGACGGTGGCATTGTTATTTGGGGGAGGAAGGAAAGTATGTGGATTGGAAAACCATGGGCTCCGCCAGTGAATTTTCCTTGCTTTTTTTCCTGCACAAAAACACATGGTTTTATAGTCATAACTGGGTAGCCATGTGGAGTTCAGTTTACTCAACGGCCTCTTATTCAGCTGCCCTGAGCAAGGCAGGACAAGAAACAACAGATGGAAACTAATCAAGGAGAGAAGCAACCTAGAACTAAGGAGAAACTTCCTGACAGTTAGAACAATTAACCAGTGGAACAACCTGCCTCCAGAAGCGATGAATGCTCCAACACTGGAAGTTTTTAAGAAGAGACTGGACAGCCATTTGTCCGAAATGGTCTAGGGTTTCCTGCCTGAGCAGGGGGTTGGACCAGATGACTTCCAAGGTCCCTTCCAACTTCACTATTATTATTATAAAAGAAGCAACCTGGAACTAAGGAAACACTTCCTAGCAGTGAGAACAATTAAACCAGTGGAACAGAAGTTGCTTTCAGAAGTTGTGGGTGCTCCAACAATGGAGGTTTTTAAGAAGAGATTGGACAGTTTTTTGTCTGGAATAGTATAGGGCAGTGATGGCGAACCTTTTAGAGACCGAGTGCCCAAACTGCAACCCAAAACCCACATGTATCGTCGGGTGCTGGGTGGGCGTGGCCGATTGGGTGGGTGTGGCCCATTGGGTGGGCATGGCTGCGGTGGTAACGGCAGACTGGGTGGGACTAAAAAGTTCAATCAATCAATTCCAACTTTGCAAGATCTTTTTTTTTCCCTGCAAGAAGTTGAAATTGATTGATTGATTGAACCTTTTTTTCTTTTTTGCACACGGCAGCGGAGGCCTAAAGCGAAAAGGTTTTATAAAACCAAGCTGAAGGCCTAGGACTGGGGTGATGGTGTGTGTACCCACAGAGAGGGATCTGCGTGCCATGTGTGGCATGCATGCCATAGGTTCGCCACCATGGGTATAGGGTCTCCTGCTTGAGCAGGGGGTTGGATTAGAAGACCTCCAAGGTCTCTTCCAACTCTATTCTGACGAAGTACAGATTGCTAGTATGATGGTTGATTTCTTCGTTTGTTGATTAATTCATGCTTTACCTTAGCTTCTGTGACATTAACAGAACCTGGCCCACAGTAATCATGATTTATCCAGTTTGCCTTCTAATGTTCTCTTTCCTCTTCTTTGGCCTCCAATTCTCTAGAGAAGCTGCAGCCATCTCTTCCCATCTTCAGAAGGAAACTATTTGGGATTTCATATTACTCTTTTTTTTATTTTCCGTTGTCATTTCCCCATGAGGAGTAACACGGGAAGGGAAAGGAAAGGGGACGAGATTCCAAGATCTTCTGGAACCTGGTGAAGGAATTGTGAGTGAATCTTCATTTGTCACCATCAGATTGGGTTGCAATCTTCGCAAAGCTTCACAAATTGTTCAAAGCCGTCTCTATTCACCAACGTGGAATGTTGAAAAAGACAATAAAAGAGTAAGAAGCAAACTTTTTACAAGTTTTTTGTTTTGTTTTGTTTTACGTTTCCTTCATGCACTTAATTTGGGATTCACTGGACTTAGATGCGGAGGAGAGCAGTCTAAGTGGGTGGCCGGGCAGAGCTTGGGAAGAAGACAATCACTTACGTTTGACCCTGAGATTGAAGTGGACTGTCCATCATGCATTTACAACTTTCCTGGAAGCAAATTCCCTCGATTTCATCTGTGCTCCCTCCAAGGGGTGTGTGGGATACTGAGTGTACTTTGCAGTTCTATTATGGCAATAT
>NW_015401934.1:11502-13025 GCF_001527695.2 Protobothrops mucrosquamatus
TCTTCTTCTTCTTCTTCTTCTTCTTCTTCTTCTTCTTCTTCTTCTTCTTCTTCTTCTTCTTCTTCTTCTTCTTCTTCTTCTTCTTCTTCTTCTTCTTCCCCCCTCCTTCTCCTCCTCCTTCTTCACTTTCTATGCTTTTGTCCTGTCTTTCCTTCAAGAGTTCAAGTCAGCATGCATGGTTTCTCTTCTGCTAAAGTATGAGTATGACAGAAAATAGATAACATCTGTATGCTCTGCCATATCATAAATATCCTTCCAGCCAGCAACTAGTTTATTTGTGTTGATCTTGGAGAGGGTAAGCAGCAGAGCTAAATCTGATTAGTTCTTAATGGAGACCACCCAAAGCGTCCAGGTCTAGGAAGTAAGTCTCTTCATCCAGAGATCCAAGGACCTGCAAATGTTTAACCTTGAAAAACTAGAAGACGAGTGTAACAGCACTCTTGAAATATCTTCAAGAGCATCACATAAAATAAATGTAATCCTTCTTTTCCTAATTCCAGAAAGAAGGGCCCAGAAGAGTAGATTTAAATTTCAGGAAAGGAGATGCCAACCTAATAGTAAACAAAACAGCCCAATTGTAAGACTGGTTTGGCAGCGGAACCAGTCACCCAGGATATTGTTGGCTCCTTCTGCCTGGGATATTGTAGCAAAGACTTCAACCGCATCGGCGGGGATGGTTGACTTTGGATTCTGCACTGAACGAGAGTCTGGAATTGATGGATTCTTTCCATTGGAACATTCCATTGGAAATTGTGGCTCATGTGGTTAGATCGCTGGACTGACAATCAGCAAGCCACAGATCCCATCATTCACTCCAACTCCTGTCCACCTAGCACAGGGGTCCTCAAACTTGGCTCTTTTATGACTTGTGGACTTCCAGCTCCCAGAATTCCTCATCAATGGGGGCAAAACTCATTTAGCAAAAGTCTCACTTTTCAACAGAAATTTTTTTGGGGGGTCAGTGGTGGTCATAAGTTGAGGACTATATGTATTGAGTGATCCCAACTCTGTACCCCGAGACATTTGAAGGGGGAGAAAAAATGGTACTAATTTTCTGACTTCCTAAAAAGCAGCAATTTGTACATTTATTAAACTTCCTGACCAGACCGAACGGTGGGAACCCTTCCCATAACTGCATATCCCGAACCAGCAATCCAGGAAGCCAAAACAGCAGCCCTGAACCTGCCTTTCTTTTATTATCATCATTGTGTTTTAAAAAAGGGAGGTTGAGATGACTCAGGAGCCATTATGATAAGGAGATCAGGCATTACAGATTGATACTTCCTTCGGTGCCGTTGGGAATTCGTTCAAAGGGATGCTCTCTGCTTACAGTAGAATTGGCTTCTGGTCCAAAGATTATCTGCCAGCACAGCTCCCAGGATCCAAATCAAGTTTTACAGCCTGGCTTTCTGGTAAGCATTAAGGATGATGATAAAGAAACCGAACCAGGAAACAAAAATAAAAAAATAAAAATGGAGATTCTCACCAGAAGAGCAGAATTCCACACATCAGGCAGAATTCCC
>NW_015401935.1:0-4266 GCF_001527695.2 Protobothrops mucrosquamatus
TTCAGCCCCAAATTTATGTTGTTCCGTGAGACGTTTGTTAAGTGAGTTTTGTGACTGAAGGGGCTGGAGTAGGGGCTGGCTATCAGAACTTTGAAACCCGGTCGTAAGTATCTTTGAGGAAGGGTCTATCCCAGGGGTAGGCAACCTTGGCTCTTTTATGACTCGTGGACTTCAACTCCCAGAATTCCTGAGCCAGCATGGGGGAACTATGGCCCCTTCATGACTCATGGACTTCAACTCCCAGAATTCCTGAGCCAGCATGGGGGAACTATGGCCCCTTCATGACTCGTGGACTTCAACTCCCAGAATTCCTGAGCCAGCATGGCTCAGCTTGGAAACCTCTCCCTTTCCCCTCAGCATGGCTGGCTCAGGAATTCTGGGAGTTGAAGTCCACGAGTCATAAAAGAGCCAAGGTTGCCTACCAGTATCCTAACTTCAAATGGTGAAGGAGCCTGGTGGCTCATATGGTTAGGAGCTGGGCTGGAGGTTGTTAGCAAGTCTGCGTTCGAGACTTGAGTGCTGCCATGGAGAGGGGTGAGCTCCTGCCATTTGCTCCAGCTCCTTGACGGCACATCAAAGGCGCCCCCATGAGCGTCCCACAGGCCACAGTGATGTCACTGGCTAATCCTTTCAAGTCAGAAGGACCTTAAATGGTGCCTCTGACACGAATGGGACAGGGGACTTCAAACAGTCTCTAAGTAACCCGTTATAAGTCGAGGACTGCCTGTATATCCAGAGCTTTGGGGCTTGTTCTTATTTTCAAGTTGGCAACTCCTTGGTGATGCATATTGCTTAAGTAAAGACAAGGCAAAATATTGGAAAAATAGCTTGCTCGTGAGTCGAGCTCCCAGTGCTCAAATACTAACCATGTTATCAAGACCTTAAAGCCGAACTGAGCCAGCAGCAACACAGAACCAGACAATCACATTACTTGCCCGGAACAAGGACTGTCTTTGCACATTACAGTTAAATACACCGGATAACATCAGTTTGATTTTTTAGTATGACAGCTGTTGTATGGATTCAGCGCAATCGCCCTTGGGCACCGTTCTGTTTACTATTGCATTTTGCTGTCGTTCCTTTCGTTTCGTTTTTTGTTGGTTTTTAATCTTGTGTTCCCCAATCTGAGCTGCCCCTCGCAAGATAGATGGCTATGTAAATCAGGGGTGGATTACATCAATAATAAATAAATCGGTGGCAGAATACTGTAAATTATAAATAAACACAGCAAGATGGGTTAGTCTTCACCTTGGTTAGATGAAGAAGCCCAGCTGCTTGGCCAATTCATCATTCCAGGGGTTGAACAAATGCCAGACACTCAGTAAGCAAATTCAAGAATTTGTATATGGCACAGCCAGATTGCAAAGGAAGAGATGGGGGTGGGGGGAGAGGAGGCAGGCAGACAGGCAGGAGCCCTCAAAATCATGAACTCGAAGGATGCTGCAGAAAAATCTTCAGGACTAAAAAAAACCCCCAATCACAGATTCTGTTTTATAGAAATGCCTTGCAGTCCCAAATGGGACCCTTGACTCAGAAACAAGTTGTCCCCCAGAATGTGTCCAAATTTTGCTCCGTTTCAGAACCACTATCAATCCGAATAGAGCTGGAAGGGATCTTGGAGGTAATCTAGTCCTATACCATTTCAGACAAATGGCTGTCCAGTCTCTTCTTAAAAACCTCCAGTGATGGAGCACCCACAACTTCTGGAGGCAAGCTGTTCCAATGGTTAATTGTCCTCACTGTTAGGAAGTTTCTCCTTAATTCCAGGTTGCTTCTCTCCTTGATTAGTTTCCATCCATTATTTCTTGTCTTGCCTTTTGGGGCTTTAGAAAATAAGTTGAACCCCCCCCCTTCTCTTTGTGGCAGCCTCCCAAATACTGGAAGACTGCTATCATTTCTTCCCCAGTCCTTTTTTTCTCTAGACTGGCCATACCCAGTTCTTGCCACCGTTCTTCACATGTTTTTGTCTCCATGCCTTTAATCATCTTAGTTGCTCTTCTTTGCACTTTTCCCAAAGTTTCTATCTTAAAGGATGAGAAAGGTGGACCTATTGAAATACTAGAATCTTGGTTGATTCATATTCAGTTTAGCCAATCCAGGCTAGACATCCTTTATTGCAGGAGAAAAGCTATAAACCAGGCTGTTATCTGAGTAAATATTGGGATGATGATGATGATGATAATGATAACAACAACAACAACAACAACAACAATAATAATAATAATAATAATAAAGTTGGAAGGGACCTTGGAGGTCATCTAGTCCAACCCCCTGCTCAGGCAGGAAACCCTATACCACTTCGGACAGATGGCTGTCCAGTCTCTTCTTAAAAACTTCCAGTGTTGAAGCATTCACCACTTCTGGAGGCAGGTTGTTCCACTGGTTAATTGTTCTAACTGTCAGGAAGTTTCTCCTTAGTTCTAGGTTGCTTCTCTCCTTGGTTAGTTTCCATCCGTTGCTTCTTGTCCTGCCTTCAGGTACTTTGGAGAATAGCTTGACTCCCTCTTCTTTGTGGCAGCCCCTGAGATATTGGAAGACTGCTATCATGTCCCCCCTCGTCCTTCTCTTCGTTAAACTAGACATACCCAATTCCAGCAACCGTTCCTTGTATGCTTTAGCCTCCAGTCCCCTGATCATCTTTGTTGCATCTTTGTTGCATCTTTGTTATTCAATGAGACCTATTTTATGATCCCAGACCTTGCAAAGAAACCCTCAATTTTATGTATGTTGCCTCCCGCTTGAAATACCAAAATTGAGAGCACTTATAAGCAGGCAAAAATTGTTAAAAGAAAGGAAAGAAGACTCCAGTTAGACTGGTTTTGTTACAGGAAACGTTTCCAGAACCTTGATCAGCAAAATGGTCGATTTGACCTTTTAATTTGTGTAATTCTCAGGGACAGCTGAAAACTCAACTGTTGGTCTGCAGAGCGAAATGGTTCTCTTCCTTTTACAAATTGGTTTATGTCTTGATTTGCTGGGCTTCCGTGGGCCACATGGAGCATCCTAACCTTGTTATGCGTCAACGAAAAAAGCAATGATTAAGAAGCAGAATTTGGCAGCAATGTTTGACCTAAATCAATTTGAAGAATTTTATTTTCCTATTGCTTCCTGCCCCTGACTGTTTACTTATACGAGGCAAAACCTTGGGCTCAGTTAAGGCCAGCTCAGGTAAAACGCCTTCCCAACCCCCTAAGTTGTTTTTGTTTATTTCCATTATTCATTAATTTTAAATTTATTAATTTTTAAATCCTGCCATGTTATGCACATGATTTCTTGAATGGGCGCATCAAGAGACTGGCCTAGGTACAGGAGAAAATACCTTGATGTATGCTCTTCATTCCCAATGTTATACAGGTAGTCCTCGACTTACAACAGTTCATTTAGTGACCGTTCAAAGTTACAACGGCACTGAAAAAACTGACTTATGACCATGTTTCACAGTTACGACCTTTGCAGCATCCCCATGATCATGTGATCAAAATTCGGATGCTTAACAACTGATTCATATTTATGACGGTCGCCGTGACCCGGGGTCATGTGATCCCCTTTTGCGACCTTCTGACAAGCAAAGTCAATGGGGGAAGCCAGATTCACTTAACAACCGCGTTACTGACTTCACAGCAGTGATTCTCTTAACAACTGTGGCAGAAAGGTCGCAAAAGGGGTCCAAACCCACTTAATAAATGTCTCCCTTAGCAAGATAAATTTTGGGCTCAATTATGGTCGTAGGTCGAGGACTCCCTGGAAGTCAATTCTGAATGACAAGCCAATTATAGTAATCCTAATGCTTGTAACCTTAATACCCTTAACTATAATTACTATTGATAGAATGTCCACTTTGTTCTTTCCTCTTGTCCATATACTGGGAGCTACCTAACTAATTGAATATTAATAATATAAATATATTATATAAGCTAGGGGTCCTCAACCTTGGCCACTTTAAAATTTGTGGACTTCAACTCCCAGAATTCCTCAGCCAGCTTTGCTGGCTGAGGAATTCTGGGAGTTGAAGTCCACAAGTCTTAAAAGTTGCCTAGGTCGGAGACCCCTGCTCAAAGCCACTCCCACTTTCCTTTACATCCTGTGTGAACTGAGTTTGCTGTATTGCAACCATCCCTGGCTGAGGAATTCTGGGAGTTGAAGTCCACAAGTCTTAAAAGTTGCCTAGGTCGGAGACCCCTGCTCATAGCCACTCCCACTTTCCTTTACATCCTGTGTGAACTGAGTTTGCTGTATTGCAACCATCCCTGGCTGAGGAATTCTGGG
>NW_015401936.1:0-4264 GCF_001527695.2 Protobothrops mucrosquamatus
AAGTTTTTAAGAAGAGACTGGACAGCCATTTGTCCGAAATGGTATAGGGTTTCCTGCCTGAGCAGGGGGTTGGACTAGATGACCTTCAAGGTCCCTTCCAACTTTACTATTATTATTATTATTATTATTATTATTATTATTATTATTATTATTATTATTATTATTATTATTATTATTATTATTATTATTATTATTATAACCATCCTCTATCTGTAAAAAGGGATGTGTCTTTCCCTGTATTTATCCTGTTCTGACCTTGATGTTAAAGGAATTAACATTAAAATCAGATCTGGATAAACAGAGGGAAAAAAATGCCCTAGATCAGTGGTGGCGAACCTATGGCACGGGTGCCCGAGGTGGCACTCAGAGCCCTCTCTGTGGGCACGTGCGCCGTCAACCCAGTCCTAGGCCTTCAGCTGGGTTTTATAAAACCTTTTCGCTTTAGGCCTCCGCTGCCGTGTACAAAAAAAAAAAAGGTCCAATCAGTCAATTTCAACTTCTCTTGGGAAAAAAAAGATCTTGCAAAGTTAGAATTGATTGATTGAACTTTTTAGTCCCATCCAGTCTGCCGTTACCATCGCAGCCACGCCCACCCAATGGGCCACACCCAGCCAATGGGCCACACCCAGTCAATGGGCCACACCGACCTGGCACCCGACCATGCATAAATGGGTTTTGGGTTGCAGTTTGGGCACTCGGTCTCTAAAAGGCTCGCCATCACTGCCCTAGATTTAATTAAAAGAAAGATACAGGTTCCAAATGACTTTTTGGAAGATGAGGAAGATTTAACTCAACTGTTTGCCACTCTCCCCATGTCCCCCCCCAGGAATGACAATTTATCTTGAAACAATTAAATTTATGCTGCAGTCAGCCACAGCTGTAACTGAGTTTCTTAACACCTTACTTCCTTCTAGTTGTTCCTCTGTGGAAATGCTGCTAAATCCAGCCTCTGAAAATGCAAAATCTGCAATAAATAAAAAAAGGCATTCCAGTACTACAGCATTCTGACTTGGAAAAAGTACCCACCCATGAGTGCAGGATGTTACCACAAAATCCAGCAAAAATGCCTGCAAGTTTGGACAATTTTTCATGACACCCCTATGTTTTCTGCAAAATAGGTTGCTGCCACCCAATCATCTGTGTTCTATAAACTGCAGGACAAATTCTCATTTTTGTGTTGGTCAATCAGAGCAGTCAAATAATAGCAAATGACCCTAAGGAAAATTAACTAATAGTCACAGAGAGAAAATCTCCCAACCCCATCTTTAGCAGATTTTTATTTATTTATTTCTTGTTCTAACAAGACTTTTGAAATGCTTATATATTATCCTGAATCAGAAAAATATGAAAACACACTGTTCACTCTCCAAGGATTTTATTTTTAGGAGTCATGGTGGCGCAGTAGTTAGAATGCAGTATTGCAGGCTAATTCATTCAGCTCACTGCCAGGAGTTCGATCCTCACCACTCAAGGTTGACTCAGCCTTCCATCTTTCCAAGGTCGGTAAAATGAGGACCCAGATTGTTGGGGGCAATAGGCTGACATTGTAAACTGCTTAGAGAGTGCTGTAAAGCACTGTGAAGTGGTATAAAAGTCTAAGTGCTATTGCTATTTTGTTAAAAATATTTCTTCACATTTTGCAGGAGGAAAAAGTATACATTCTGTGTCCTAACCTGTGAATGTTAAAGTCCTGTATTGTATCCAATTCTTTTGTGGTTTCAGCATCAAAAGTGGTATTGTCTGCTTCCTTCGCCACTCTCTTGGCCTGAGGCAAATCCTTTGCAGATTTTCCAGGTGATACTACAAATATTACTACACAATTAAACCAAACTGAAAAAAACCAATTTTCCCCTATCAGTTTGACAAGAAAGAACCTGAAAACATGTTCAACATATTAATAATGTGATTTATATTAATATCCATCAAGGTATGGCAAGAATAAGTGTACGATTGGCCAAGTGCAATGGTAAAACTGTTTCATTCATGTTCTGTCCTTTAATGTGTAATATGTAGTTATAAAATGGAAGCATCTTTTATTTAAGTGGTTGATTAAAGTCTATTCCTGTGTTGTTCTCCTAATAACCTTACTGTGTGGCATATAACTTCCATTAAAGGACTAAGCAATGAAGTCATACAAACAAAAACAGGAGAATATAACTAATGGGCAAATTTACACAGAAGTAGGCAGATCTTCTAATACCCTGGTTCAAAACTTTTCTGTGCCCAGAACTAAAGTGGGAATCCAGTGAAACCAATATCCTGCCCGTGTCACACACTCAGAATAGTTTTTAAAGACAGTCCAACATTGATGACATGACTGAGTTTGGATGTTATTGAACACAATAGTTCCTAGAAAGGGATGCAGTAAGCACAATAAATGACATATATGGAAGGCATTATTTGTATTAAACTCTGATCGTACAAGGATCCATAAAACTGGATATATAGAACCACAAGCAATGTAACTTAAAAGCAAAACAGGGAATTGAATTCATCCAGAACTTGATATGTGCTTTCTTGGTTTAATAACTATCTGTCAAGGTCATCTTGTTTAGACTGTGTCACATATCTTACAGATTAACTAAGCCTGAAGTCTTCATATCTTCAAGGACCAGAGTGAAAACTAAAAGCAAGATTGAGCTGGCACTGCCACAGAAAAGCATATCATAACAATTTACTTGAACTTCCTTTTTACTTTTCTGTTTATGTTGGGGTTTTTTCAATTTGGGACTAAAGAAGAATGATTCCAGGTCTGTCCTCCCCTGCAATATTGTTTTCTTCCTGATTTCCTTTCCCCTGCAGACCTCCTCACAGTTTCCCAAAAGAACAAAGCCTCTAGTGGGCAAAACTCTGCTTTTTCTTTACATGTACAATTTTAAATACATTCAGGCAATTTTACAAAGGCACATACCTACATTTCTTCGTTTTTTGATGCATCATACCTATAATTTGTATAGTGGCATAAGAATTACTTCAAATACATTAACAAGAGGGAGAGAGAAGTATTTAAAAATTAAATACAAATATTGCTATTCTTTGCATCCATGCAGAGGTGACCCTTAAACTATGATTTTTACAGCTAGGATTTTAAAATAACTCTTCCCTCATTGCTGGAACATACATACATACATACATACATACATACATACATACATACATACATACATTTATTTATTTATTTATTTATTTATTTATTTATTTATTTATTTATTTATTTATTTAAATCATATGCTGCCACCTTGCTATCAGGTAACTCTGGGTGGCTTACAACAGACATGTCAAACTCGCGACGTCACGTGATGTCACGCAATGTATTGGGACAGTTTTGCCATTGCCAGCAATGGGGTGGGCACGGGTTCCACATGACGTGTCCAGCCCGCGGACCGGCAGTTTGACACCCCTGGCTTACAACATTAAAATGTTAAATATTAAAATTAACAAAAAGATAGAAACTACTTTACAATGGGGTGAAGATGGGGTCTTCTTTTTAATCCACTGACACTTCCAGTATGGAACACCCCCAACGGGGCTGAAGCCAATTGATAGAACCATGTTTTGGGCCTTTGGGACGGCCAAGAGAATGGTGGCAGATCACATCTTAAGGGGCACAATATTCCAGAGTGTGGGAGCCAGCTGAAATTCTTTGACCATCTGGGTTGACATCATACCCCTTCTGCCTGAGCAGGTGGGGTGGGCCAGTCCCATTGAGGTGAGACGGTTTCTCAGGTAGTCTGGACCCATGCCTTATTGGTTTTTAAAGGTAATAACCAACACCTTGAATTGGACCCAGAAGCAAATCAACAACTAGTGCAGCTCACACATCAGAGATAATCCTGGGCAAACCTGGAGGCCCCTAGAGCTGTCCGCACAGTTGCATTCTGTGCTACCTGTATCTTCTAAATACATCTTACCTACGGTACATTTCAATACTCCAAATGCAAGATGGCCAAGACCTGAGTGACTGAGTGAAAGGACTTACAATCTAGGAAAGGACACAATTGGTGTACAACACAAAGTTGCACTAAGGCTCTCCTAGCCATTACTGCTACCTGCTTATGAACAGTAGTTGTGAGTTTAGGAGATCCCCCACATTGTGTATGTGTCTTTCTGGGGCAGTGCAATCCCACCCAGATTAAACTCCCAGATCCCCAAGCCTTCACATTAGTATCCATTTGATCTGACCAAAGTTCAGCCAAAGCCTGTTGTGCCCCTTCTAGACCCCCACAACCTCCATGCTGCAACACTTGGATCACCAGGATGGAGA
>NW_015401937.1:0-4264 GCF_001527695.2 Protobothrops mucrosquamatus
GCAGCATAATGAACTTTCTTAGGAAATAGTTTAACTTGGATACCTAACTTTCTAGTATCTATGTGCCAAAATATATTTGCATATTTTACCTGAAACTGGGTTGTTGTCTGGAAGTTAGATGCAAAAACTAACAATGAACAAATATTTTTTATTTAAAAATACTAGCTTCCTCAAACATATGGATGTTATCAAGAAAAGTCCATATAAAAAACATCCAAATGCTCTCCTAGGCTTCAAGCCCCCCCCCCTCTCTCTCTCCCTCTCCTTCCCTCTCTCTCCATCTCCATCTCCATCTCCATCTCTCTCATGGAGAAGCAATAATGAGGTTTTGGTATTGTTTCCCCATTCTAAAATTAAAACTTTACTTCCAGGCATGAGAAATAGAACAGCAAAATCATATACAACTGATCTGAGTGTATTTACAGATCTAACAGATTTTAGATTCACACTAGCTATCGTGAACCAATTACCTTTATTAAGTATATCTTTAACCAAAAGACAAACATTCTCTTGGTACTCAGTCAATACAGGGCAGATGATGGGAGGATAAATCAATGCAGAATCCAGCAGGCAGGGGAAAATATTCAGCCAGCTATTAATGTAGAGACAATGGAGGTGATGGCTTGGTCCATGGAAGAAGAACAAGGTTCTTCTTGATCCTGGCTCCACCATGAAATATTGAAGGGGGGAGTGGCCCAGGTGAGTAGGCACATCTGGATGTGATTTGGCCTAAGAAAATGAAAACTCATTGCAGCCCTATTTTGAAATCCAAGACCCACATTTGGTGTCTCAGTGACCACCTTCCCCTATATGTGTAAGGCCTGAACAAAACATTAGCCGTGTCAGGGGAAAAAACAAATCTGCTTCAATTAAACATTAAATGCAATTAAACTAGAACTGAGTTAAAAATGAATGTGTATCTACTTAATCCGACTAATACGATTGCTTCCTATGTATTTAATAATTCCTCCATCTTGCCCCATTAATATTATTTGGTTACAGTTTTTGAAGCAGCTGCAGATGCCACTTCAATAGCGCTCCATCATTTTCTCACTTCAAACATCACAACTGGAATTTGTATGTAGATGTCAAATATTCCCAAGAACATAGAGATATATGAGGAATGTGCAAATCTCCCTCGGGTGTGGTTCAAGTAATCCACTGGATTTGAATTAATTTTCTCATATTTTGAGCACTTAAATTATGTCAGATCATCCAATTAATTCTGAATCACTAAATTAGTTCATGTACATTGGTTTGGTTTGATTTGATAAACAGGACAGGCACAGATTTTGACAGATAGTTAGGACTGCAGAAAAAACAATCACAATCAGCCTACCTTCCATAGAGCAGGGCTTTTCAACCGGTGGTACGCGTATCACCTGTGGTACATTAGCACATGGCAGGTGGTACGCAGCCCTGCCCAGCCAAGTGTAGTGGGGGAGGGAACGAGCCAGCACAGGCAAGGACTTACTGTGAGAGGGTCCTCCGGAGCTGCAGAGTGGCTGGGGCGAGGCAAAGGCCCCAGGCTCACTTCCAGCTCACCCGGAAGAGAAAGGAGGAGGAGTGGGGGGCAGAGACAGGAGAGGCTATAAAAGGAAACAGTTTGGGTGGGAGAGGGAGAGAGAGAAAAAGCAGCAGCCTTAGGAGGAGGAGTCGTCAGCTCTAGCTGCACCAAAGAGAAAGAAGAAGGAGGAGGGTGGGGGGAGATGAGCAAACAGGCAAGAAATGCAGTGGGGGAGGGGTCGCCCTCCATGAGGAATGAAAAAGGCAGCAATGAAGAAAGGCAGCATCAACTGGAGATGAGGCACGGAGGAGGGAGGGAGGGAGAGAGAGAGATGGAGAGTGGAAGGATTCTTATGTGCTTTTGTGACTTTGAAGTTCTGGGATTTGTGCAATGTGGGCTTTGTGTTCTTAAGGAGTGTTTGGCAATTTCTATTTGGCTGATGGCTGATGTCTCATGTTAGCTTCTATTGCTCTGCTATTGTTAGCTGTAAGTTTTGCTGCAAGGGATTTTGAAGTATTTTTCTCCTGGATTATGCCTGTAGCATTCCTTTACTTATGAATGGAACCATTTGGGGAGGCTGCCTTAGCCGGCAGCCAGTACTTATTTACATTTTTTTTCTTCCTTAAGTGCCGGCTGCACTCCTTAACTTTCCTTTCTAGCCAGTAGCTAATTCTTAAAGGGGAATGCACCTTTTTAAGCTAGTTCCCTCAATGGCTTCTCTTTTCTGTCTCTGGAGCCTTTTCCTTGTTTGATGAATATATGGAAGAGGGAAAACATGGGGGGGGGTCAAATTCTTTCTTCAGAAGGAGATGGGAATGAGAAAGAGGGAGGCAGGGAGGGAGGGAGGCAGGGAGGGAAGGAGGGAGGGAGGGAAGTCCCGCCTTAGCACTTGGCCACCAGCAGCCCTGCCATTGACTTTGCTTGTCAAATGGTTGCAAAAGGGGATCACATGACCCTGGGACACTGTGACCATCATAAATATGAATCAGTTGCCAAGCATCCAAATATAAATCACATGACCCTGGGCATGCTGCAATGGTCATAAGTGTGAAAAATGGTCATAAGTCATTTCAGTGCAATTGCAACTTTGAACAGCTTTTTTTGGGGGGGGGTCATCAAGTTTTTGACACCTTGCTAGGTGGTACTTGAATATTGCCATATCCTAAAAGTGGTACAGTCGGTCAAAAGGTTGAAAAGCCCTGCCATAAAGGATCTGTATACTGCACGAGTCAAAGAGGGCTGAGAAAATATCTACAGATACCTCACATCCTGGACATAAACTGTTTAAACTCTTCCCCTCGGGATAGCCCTACAGGGCATTGCAAGCCAAAACAACTAGGAACAGAGACAGTTTTTCCCCTCATGCCATCATTCTGCTGAACACCTAATTCCCACAGTATATAGTATCTTTTCTACAACCTTCTCTTATTGGTATCATTATTATGATTATTATTACTTTGTTGTTTTTGCATGTACACTGAGAACTTCTTCACCAGAGACAAATTCTCTGGGTATTTAATCACACTTGGCCAAATAAAGTATTCTGTACTGTTCTGTTCTGTTCTGTTCTGTCCCGTCCCATCCCGTCCTATCCCATCCTATTCTATTTTGATGTTTGGATCAAAATCATTGGAAAGCAGATTCTGTTCAGAGATTTAGTCAAATCCCTTTTGAACTGAATCTCCAGACTGAATCTTTTTCTGCCCAAGTATTAACTCCTACATTTTCCAAAGATTCAGCCGCCAGCAATCACATCAAAAGGCATTTCTAATGAAAGATTGCTCCCCTGCATCTCATAAACCTACTCTATAGCTGTAATGTTATATTATGTGCTGTTCTTTCTACTGAATTAACTCTGATCCAGCTGCATTCACCTAGGCCTGGTTGACTGATGAAACATAATATCCGACTCACATACTTTAGATTTTTCAGTGGCTGCCTGGAGCACACTAAGCTGCAGGGGGTAGCCGATTCAGCTACGTGCTGTCACAGAAGGAAGTTTTCTGCACGGTTCTGACACGCTATGAACTTTCTCTCTACCTAGTTTCCTTAGGAAGGTAATGGAGGTATTTTAACATGCTCACCATATTAAGCATTTGCCCTTGTTTTGCCCTTTGGTAAGACAACTGTATTTCCCATATTATTAAATAGCAACACTATCTACATATGTCTCTTAGATAAGGCATTCATAGATAACCTGGAAACAGCATTGTGAGAGTGTAGTCTAATGGTTACAGTGTTGGACAGCCATCAAAGACGTCCAAGTTCAAATCTCCAGCAACTAATAAATCTCATTTGTCACATTCTTTCTCTCAATCTAGCCTACCTAACCTCTGAGGCTAAAAAGGCCACCTTTGTTATTTATCTTCCAGAATCAGTGATGTTGACGTAGCTATCCTTCAGGAAGGCTCAGAAGCTTCCACTATTACCTAGGGCCATTACTCAATTCTTCTCAAAATCTGAAAGACAGAGATTAATCTAAACCAGGGATCAACATTCAATATTTTTGGTTCCAGAAGCCAAATTGATTGATGATCTCTACTCTCTTAAAAAAAAAATTTCAAGCATCAAACTGGTGGATTTTTTTAATGCTTTCTACAATTAACCATTTTCTAGAGCAGGGTTGGACAATATGTTGTCCTTCAGATATCGATGAGAATTGCATCAATAGAGGACTTATCTACCTACATTTTGAGATGCTAATTCTTCAATTCAAGACTTTTAAAATCCTGGAATCAAAATACACTTCACCCAAAA
>NW_015401938.1:0-4263 GCF_001527695.2 Protobothrops mucrosquamatus
AGGCATCGGAGGCCTGGAGGAGGCCTCCCAGGCCTAGAACAGCCCACCGGAAGTGTGTGGGTGCCACTTTCGGAAGTCCGTTCTAGGCATCGGAGGCCTGGAGGAGGCCTCCCAGGCCTAGAACAGCCCACCGGAAGTGTGTGGGTGCCACTTTCGGAAGTCCATTCTAGGCATCAGAGGCCTGGAGGAGGCCTCCCAGACCTAGAATAACCCACCGGAAGTGTGTGGATGCCACTTCCCGAAGTCCGTTCTAGGCATCGGAGGCCTGGAGGAGGCCTCCCAGGCCTAGAACAGCCCACCGGAAGTGTGTGGGTGCCACTTTCGGAAGTCTGTTCTAGGCATCAGAGGCCTGGAGGAGGCCTCCCAGGCCTAGAACAGCCCACCGGAAGTGTGTGGGTGCCACTTTCGGAAGTCCTTTCTAGGCATCAGAGGCCTGGAGGAGGCCTCCCAGGCCTAGAACAGCCCACCAGAAGTGTGTGGATACCACTTCTGGAAGTCCGTTCTAGGCATCGGAGGCCCAGGCCAGCATTAAATATGAGAACCGGTTGTTCAGGTATTTGAATCCCACCACTGGATAGATCGCCTTGGAGAAAACCGACCAATGGTTGCTAGGAGTCTGGCTCATGGTTGGTCAAATCCTCTGGCCTTGCTTATCCTCCCCTTTCCTCTTGGGTTTCCGTAGAGGGCCATTTTCCCCCCTCTTTTCTCCTGAGGCCCAAGCAATATGGACTTTGTAATACTTGCTGTATGGGTTTGGTAATACTATTGAACTGGCCTTTCTTGAAGCGCCTCTGTTTTTGCTCAGTATAAGGTCTCTTGCTTAAGCTGGAGGTTGGACTAGAACAGGGGTAGGCAACCTTGGCTCTTTTATGACTCGTGGACTTCAACTCCCAGAATTCCTGAGCCAGCATGGCTCAGCTTGGAAACTCTCCCTTTCCCCTCAGCGTGGCTGGCTCAGGAATTCTGGGAGTTGAAGTCCACGAGTCATAAAAGGGCCAAGGTTGCCTACCCCTGGACTAGAAGACCTCAAGGTCCCTTCCAACTCTGTCATTCTGTATTCTGCTACAAGTTGCAGAGCTTACTACTGTAGCCGGCTTGGAAGAAAAGATCTTCTCTGAGAGCCCAGGATATGGATCCTCTCAACATCTTTTGGGTCCCTACTTTCAGTTTTGAGACAGTGTGGTGTAGTGGTTAGAGTAGGAGCAGGGGGATCTGGGTCCAGATCTCTGCTTAGCCGCAGAAGATCTCAAAGCAAGCTTTGGGCCAGGCTCTCCCTCTTAGCCCAAGAGCCAATCAGGTGTAGTAGGGAAGGGGCTGGTCTAGGAGGAGGAGGATCTAGACTCTACTCCTCCATAAGATGCAGAAGCTCATTGGCTGACTTTGGGCCAGTCCCTCCCACTTAGCCAGGTGTAGTGAGGAAGGGGCTGAAGATCTAGGGTCTTGCACCCCCTCCCAGGCTAAGAGCCAATCAGGTGGGCAAAAAGGTGGATTAGAAGTGGGTGGACCCCAGTTCTAATCTCTCCTCAGCCACAGAAGCTCATTGGCTGACTTTGGGCCAGTCCCTCCCTCAGCCCACTCTCTCTCTCACGGGGTTAGATATAAACTCATGCTCAATAAAATACTGAAAATACCGTTATCACTGCTAAATCAAACGTTCCTTTTTTTTTCTCCCCCCTTTCGGCAGTGGGCGGAAGCCCTGGTGGTTTTCCAACAGGCGGCAGACCTGGTGGGCCTGGAGTCTCGGAAGTCTCTCTGGGGACAGTTCTGGGGGGCTCACCAGCGCTTCTTCAAGTACCTCTGCATCGCTGCAAAAGTCCGGCGCCTGGTGGAGCTGGCCCAGGAGGAGCTCAGCAAGGGCAAGGTGAGGAAGGAGAGACGCCGCTGCTTCCAAGCCCGCCCTTTCCGTTACCCTTTCCGTTACCTGTAGTTGTAGCGCTGATAATTCAGTGTGAGGGAGCAGAATGTGCGCAGGTTTCCTTTTACAATCTGGTGGTTCTTTGAATTAACCCTTCAGATATTCTCCTCCTCCTTCTCCTCCTCCTCCTCCTCCCCCTCTTCCTCCTTCTCCTCTTCCTCTTCCTGTTTTTCCTTCTCCTTCTCTTTCCCTTCCTCTCTCTTCCTTCCTCCTCCTCCTCCTCTTCCTCTTCGTCCTCCCTCCTTCTCTTCCTCCTTGTCCTTCTCTTCCTTCTCCTTTTCCTTCTCTTTCCCTTCCTCCCTCTTCCCTCCTCCTCCTCCTCCTCCTTTTCCTTCTCCTTTTCCTTCTCTTTCCCTTCCTCCCTCTTCCCTCTTCCTCCGTCTCCTCCTCCTCCTCTCCTCTTTCTCTTCCTCCTTGCCCTCTTCTTCCTTCTTCTCCTTTTCCTTCTTTCCCTTCCTCCCTCTTCCCTCTTCCTTCTCCTTTTCCTTCTCTTTCCCTTCTTCCATCTTCCCTCTTTCTCTTCCTCTTCCTCTTCCTCCTCTCCTCTTTCTCTTTCTCCTCCTCCCTATCTTCCTCCTTGCCCTCTTCTTCCTTCTTCTCCTTTTCCTTCTCTTTCCCTTCCTCCCTCTTCCCTCTTCCTCCTTCCCTTCCTTCTCCTCCTCCTCTTTCTCTTCCTCCTTATCTTCCTCCTTGCCCTCCTCTTCCTCCTTCTCCTTTTCCTTCTTACCTCTTCCTCCTCGTCTTCCTTCTCCTCCCCTTCCTCCTCTTCTCCTTTTTCTCCTTCCCCTTCTGCCCCGCCCTCCTCCTCCATCACTTTCGGTTCCTGAGTTTTATCAGCCAGCCTGTTCAACGCATCTTGACAGTTTTTTTTTTTTCCACATGCTGGCCATCTTTGGTCTCACTTCTGCCCGGCTTGCCTTCCACAGTGCGTGGTCATCGGGTTGCAGTCGACGGGGGAGGCCCGCACCCGGGAAGTCCTGGACGAGAACGAGGGGCACCTGAACTGCTTTGTGTCGGCGGCCGAGTGAGTTTTCCATTGGGGGGGGCCCTGAGGGAGGGGGATGCACTTTTTGGTGAACTCTAGCACAGTCCCTGCCCGAGACGTTGGTGGGCTACAATTCCGTAGGTACCATGGAGGGATCCCTTAAAAATCACTACTCTGTTGCATTCTGATTAAAGGCAGGCATCTTTGGACTTTTATCTTTCAGGCAGCCTCTGAGAAACACACCCCTCCCCCGGCATCATTGGCATCATTTTAGTGGCACCCATGGAAATCCAACCCATTGGCTGCCTAAACCAATTGTAAACCTCTCAACCTTTGCACCTTCTGTCTGAAACAAGCCACTAAGCTCAGGCCACGCCATTCCCAATTCTCACCCCATTTTGATGTTTTGTTTTTTCCCTTTGGCTCACTGCTTTGTCCATGACCCCTACCATGCATTTGTGGGGGTGTGGGGGGGTGAAGATGGGAGACATCTCGGGTGCATCCCCCGCTCAAAGCTCTGTCATCTACATTGGGCCACCGCATCACAGCCCTCTCCCCCCCTGACCCACCCTCCTTTGCATTTTTTGGTCCTTTCCTATCTAGTCTTGTGAAGACGGCCCTGCCTGTAACTAAACGAGAGAAGGACAAAGCATAAAGTTGTCCGGGGTTATTTTGAAAAGAGCGTACGGCGTTGTCTCTCCTTCACATTAGCTGCTTGCTTGTGAAAGGCCAAAAAAACCCCCCCTTCCTGTCTCAGAAGGACCACTTCCAGGGTTCCCTTGTAATATTTCACCTCAAAAATGCCACTTTTTGTTGGCTTCAATAGATACGATAGTGCAGTGGTGGCGAACCTATGGCATGGGTGCCAGAGGCGGCACTCAGAGCCCTCTCTGTGGGCACGCGCGCCATCGCCCCGGTCCTCGGCCTTCAGCTGGGTTTTATAAAACCTTTTCGCTTTAGGCCTCCGCCGCCGTGTGAAAAAAAAAAAAAAAGGTCAATCAATCAGTCAATTTCAACTTCTCGTGGGGAAAAAAAAAGATCTTGCAAAGTTGGAATTGATTGATTGAACTTTATAGTCCCACCCAGTCTGCCGTTACCATTGCAGCTACGCCCACCCAATGGGCCACCCCCACCCAATGGGCCACCCCCACCCAATGGGCCACCCCCACCCAATGGGCCATGCCCACCCGGCATCCGACGATGCATAAGTGGGTTTTAGGTTGCAGTTTGGGCACTCGGTCTCTAAAAGGTCACTGCGATAGTGTGTCTAAACATTCTCTGACATCACAGCAATTGAACCAATAGCTGCCAAGCCAGACATGTGGGCTACCTAGAGCGGTATTTCTCAACCTTGACCACTTTT
>NW_015401939.1:0-4262 GCF_001527695.2 Protobothrops mucrosquamatus
TTACCACCTTTAAAACGCTCCATGGCATCGGACCTGGTTACCTCCGAGACCGCCTTCTGCCACAGATTTCCTCCCATAGACTGGTACGCTCCCACAGAGTGGGTCTCCTCAGGGTGCCGTCGGCCAAACAATGTCAGCTGGCGACCCCCAGGGGGAGGGCCTTCTCTGTGGGTGCCCCCACCCTCTGGAACGAACTACCCCCCGAGATCCGGACGATTCCGGATCTCCTTACTTTCCGCCGCGCCCTCAAGACATGGCTTTTCCAGCAAGCGGGCCTGACCTAGGGAGGATTTTATTTAGGGATGATTTTAAGAATAATTTTAACAGGAATAACAGCTTCTAATATTTGGTTTTTAATTTGGTTTTATAGGGGTCTATATTTTTGTATTTTGTATTTGTATTTGTTTTAATGCTGTGCACCGCCCTGAGTCCTGCGGGAGAAGGGCGGTATATAAATTAAATTAATAATAATAATAATAAAAATAAATAAATTAATAATAAAATTAACAAATTAATTCTGGGCTTGGGCAACAAAAAATTAGCTACCAGTTCTACCGAACTGGTGCAAACTAGCTGAATCCCACCACTGATTACAGCATATATCCCATTGGTGAACCCACAAAGATTCTTGCTGCTATCACAGTACCTCTTACTGGCCTGGCTTGTACAATGTGCCAAGACATAGTTTGGCTTGTTTAATTAAGACTTAGTATGTTATTTGAACCCAGCCAAATATAACTTAGTGTAAGATATAAGGGTGTGCACTAGTACAATCCTTAACATGTACTGTCAAAAGTAAATCCTAATAAGCACATTAGTAAAGTATGCCTAGAAGTGTAACCTGAGATTTTTTTCTAAATATTGTCTAGGTATTTTTCCTCTTTGCTGGGATTACTACAAGGTTCCATTAAATTGTTCCTACCCAAAGAGCACAATTAACCTTTAGTTTCCTGAAAGAGATGCTGTGCAAAGGCATCACACTCAATATTAAATTCTCAATAAGCACTTTCTTCCACCAGCTATCTTTGTGCTATGGGATCTCTATTACCTTCTACAACCAAGCTAATAAAAAAGTCTACCATCTTCCCATGGGAAAACCTGCCCCTGTGATCCTAGCAAAACAAAGAGGTCACTTTGATAAGCAAAGACGTTGCTTGCTGCCTGGAGGCTGATTGACAGATATAGCAGTGATGGAAGGTGGAAAACAATCCTGATAGTAAACAAAAGAGGAGAAGGAGAATCCTAGCTGATATTTCCAGCAAACACTTGGCAGTTATGTGGAAGAGACTTCTGGTTATTTGCTTTTGAGAAAGGTAGCAAGCAAAGAGATATAGTTATGGTTTAAAAAAAAACATTGGTATTCCAACTGAGACATGCAGATTGTGGGAAAGGGGTATCTGTATACAGCTTGCTAAAACAGTGCTGAGTAAGGCGTTGCTCCTTGAGCTTTATCAGCCTATCAATCACTCTGTGCACAAAGAAAAATGAAGGATAATGTTCCACACTTTGCCTGCTGCTAGCATGAAGAATTTTCAGTGTTGAAAGCCCTTAAATTAAGAGGATTGCCCTCAAGGGTACTATTAATAATGTACTATAGAAGTTGTGTCAAATGCTACAATATTAAAATTACCGGATAGACTATTACCCTGTATAAGCCCTTTACTCTATTAAAAAAACGCAGTGTCTGGGCAGTCAGATCAGGTACCTAACACTGAATTATGTCTCAGTCTATTTATTATGTGAGCCTTGACGTCTACATTCATTAGTAACTGCCATCAACTGCAAGTGTGAAGCGTATATTCCTGGAGAATGCACACTCATAACATGGCAGTCTTAATACCCTGCGTGCAAAATAATGCCATATTAGTTGTTAATTTGATTTAAATGATCAGAATTAAAATAACCACTTTTTTCAGGATATGTATTGCTGAGATGCAAATAGACAGTGTTTTAATGGATAATGGGGTTGTGTAAGGATAAAGAGATTTGAGTTAATTCCAACAAATCATATTTAGATATGTCCTTTCATGTATTAATCATGTCCAGAGGTCTCGATTAGGGCTGAGCAGCACTCTGAAGGGATGTTTTGATTCCATAAAGCTTCAACAAATTTATCCCATCAAAGGCATTGCACAGATCCATGCAGGAAGCTGCTTTCTAAGCAGCAAATCAATTCCGAGCTACTTCGATGCACTTCTTACCCTTTTGAAACACATGCTAGATCTGGTGGATTACCTGCTTTTTTTGGTCTGTTGTAGGCAATAAAGAATGTTGCAATGTCTCTTCTCCATATGGAAAAGGTGGAAAGAGTTTTGTCCAACACAGAGATGAATTGATGAGTTTTATTGCTTCCTTTTGCTTATCTGAGTAATTTTGGAGTGATAAAGCATATGTGTGGGTATGTATATATGCACACACACACACACACACACACAAACACACAATGTAGATATAAATTAAATTTTATTACAAGATAAAAATACAAAATAACAAAGCTTAGGGAACTGAGAGGAACAAAAGTGCAAAGAAAGATATATTAAAAAATACAGCTTCAAGTTTTTGCTTTAATCTCACAACTTTGTAGGTCATTTCCATAATAACAAAATCATTCTAATCATTAACACCTAAAAATCAAAGTTTTTTTTTTAGTTTCAAGCAAAAAGTCTAGAAGCAGTTTCAAAGTGGAAACAAAATTATTAAAACTGTCAACTTCACCATCTCTACCAACTCCATCACTTTTACCATCCAATCTTCCACTGTGGGAATTAGGGTAGCTTTGCATCTTTGTGCATATAAGATTATTATATAATAACAATGTCCAAATTCTGTCTACAGTTCTTTGTCAATCAAATCTAAAAGGAAAACTTCTGGTTTTACTTTTATATTTAGAATAGAATAGAGCTGAAAGGGACCTTGGAGGTCTTCTAGTCCAGCCCTCCGCTCAAGCAGGAGAACTTATACCATCTCAGACAAGTGACTGTCTAGCCTCTTCTTAAAAATCTCCAGTGATGGAGTGCCCACAATTTCTGGAGGCAAGCTGTTCCACTGGTTAATTGTCCTCACTGTCAGGAAGTTTCTCCTTAATTCCAGGTTGTTTCTCTCTTTGATCAGTTTCCAACCATTGTTTCTTGTCCTGCCCTCTGGTGCTTTGGTGCATAATGTGACCTCTTCTTTGTGGCAGCCCCTCAAGTACTGGAATACTGCTATCATGTCTCCCATTTCTTCTTTTCTTTAGACTAGCAAAACAATGTCCCGCAGCCGTTCTTCGTATGTTTTAGTCTCCAGGCCTTAGATCATCTTAGTTGCTCTTCTCTGAATTTTTTCCAAACTCTTAACATCTTTTTTGTGATATGGTGACCAAAAGTGGCTGCAGTATTCCAGGTGTGGTCTTACTAGGGTTTTATAAAGCGGTACTAATACTTCACATGATCTTGATTCTATGCCTCTGTTTATACAACCCAGGATTGTATTAGCTTTTTTGGCTTCTGCTGCACACTGCTGGCTCATGGTCAAGTGATCATACACTAGGACTCCAAGGTCCCTCTCACAGTTACTGTTTTTAAGCCAGGTCTCGCCCAGTCTGTATTTGTACCATTGATTTTTCCTGCCTAAATGTAAAAATTTGCTTTTCTCCACATTAATAATAATAATAATAATAATAATAATAATAATAATAATAATAATAATAATAATAATAATAATAATAATAATAATAATAATAATAATAATAATAATAATAAAAAAGTTGGGAGGGACCTTGGAGGTCATCTAGTCCAACCCCCTGTCCAGGCAGGAAACCCTATACCATTTCGGACAAATGGCTGTCCAGTTTCTTGTTAAAAACTTCCAGTGTTGGTGCATTCACCGCTTCTGGAGGCAGGTTGTTCCACTGGTTAATTGTTCTAACTGTCAGGAAGTTTCTCCTTAGTTCTAGGTTGCTTCTCTCCTTGATTAGTTTCCACCCATTGCTTCTTGTCCTGCCTTCAGGTGCTTTGGAGAATAGCTTGACTCCCTCTTCTTTGTGGCAGCCCCTGAGATATTGGAACACTGCTATCATGTCCCCCCTCGTCCTTCTCTTTGTTAAACTAGACATACCCAATTCCATTGAAACTCATTTTGTTGGACAGTGCCCATTGTTCAAGTTTGTCAAGATCTTTTTGAATCCTGAGTTTGTCTTTTGGGGTGTTGGCTACTCCTGCCAGTTTGGTGTCATCTGCAAATTTGATGAGTTCCCCTTCAATTCTCTCATCTAAATCATTTAT
>NW_015401940.1:0-4262 GCF_001527695.2 Protobothrops mucrosquamatus
ATTTGGCTTTTAATTTGGTTTTATGGGGGTTTTTTGTTTTTTGATGTATTTTGTTTGTATCTGTTTTAATATGCTGTGCACCGCCCTGAGTCCTACGGGAGAAGGGCGGTATATAAATTAAATTATTATTATTATTATTATTATTATTATTATTATTATTATTATTATTATTATTATTATTATTATTATTATTATTATTTGCTTAGAAAAAGGCATGTTTTCTTTAAAAATGTAACTTAAGCAAATTTCTATTCATACATACACATAGAACAGGAAATAATCAACAGGCTTGAACAATTTGATTGTTTATGGTGAACGAGAGAATTAGTGAGGATTGAAGAGCGATAAATATTTCAAAATGTGAGACACATCTAATGTCAAGAGTCAAAAGGTAAAACTAATGGGGGGCGGTGCTCATCTCCATTTCAAAGCCATTGAGATGGTGCTATTCAAAGACATTCCCACAGTCATGTGGCCAGCACGATGTCACAGAGCACTGTTATCTTTCCACCAAAGTGATACCTATTTATCTACTCGCATTTGCATGCTTTTGAACTGCTAGGTGGGCAGAGGCTCAGGTGAAAACAGGAGCTCACTCCATTGCATAGCACTCAGCTCTCGAACCTGGGCTGCCAGTTTTCCAGCCAACAAGCCCAGCAGCTTAACTGCTGAGCCACTACATTGCCTGTCAAGAGTGGGGAAAAGGTAAGAAATAAGAATTAAAGTAGAACACTGAGGCTAAGAAAAAAAATAAGACATGCCTGGAAAAAAAATTAAGAGAGATTTATTTATCAATAGAATTAATGAAAAACATGGTCAAGAAAGAGGATGTGAATTAACAGATACCAAAGTGTGTGGAGCTACACTAAAGGGAGGTATGAAAAAGCATGCCTGGTGGAAATGAAAGTGAAGTGAAAGAAGCTGTGGATCAAAAAATGCATACAGGAAAATAATTGATGCCAGAAGTGATGACAAAAAAAATATGCTACATAATGTGTACATAGGAAAAAGAATAGATACAATGGGTATAGTTAAAAAGAAAAAAGCAAGGAACTGTCAGTAGTAAGAGGCATAAAAAAGTGTTCTTGATGGAAATAATACATTGTTCTGAAAATGAGTGAAGAGGGCTAAATAGGAAGACTGATTTGGCAACTGTGAGAACATTTAGGAAAGAGTGTTTTGCATGGAATAATAGTAATATGGGAAACAAAAAACCACTGGCGATAGTGATTAAGGATTAGACTAGGACCAGGAAGATCCAAGTTTAAGTCCAGTTTTAGTCATGCAAACTTACTGGTTGACTTTTGGCCAGTCATCCTCTCCTAGCTCTATTTATCTCATAGAATATTATACAGAAAAATTGAAGGAATGCTAGGTATATTGCCTTCGGGCAAATAATAGATATAAAAAGAAATATACAACAAACTAAATAGCTGAATGCAATAAATGTTACTGTCCTGGAAAAATTTGATGTAAAGTAGTAAATACCATGAAAACGTGACAATCTGTGAGTGAGCAAGAAGAGGCAAATGTTGATATGCATGGGATGTCTTGACCCAAGTACCTAATTTAGAATTTGCTGGATTAAATTATCCTTTCTTATAATTTTGGTATTATTGCAGTTTGTTGCTCTATGTGAGAATGTTGAAAAAAAAATGACCATGCTGGGTATGTGTCATGGCTCAGGACTCAGACAATGACTCCTGATATTGAAGAAGAGGCTCCAGCAGAACCTATAGAATATCAACCTCAGGAGACACAAAGCCAAAATCACCTGAGGCTGATCAAATACAGAAACCATCTGAACCTTTGGAACAGTCAGATAAGATAATATTATTAGTAATAATATTAATATTAATATTAATATTAGTAATAATAGTAATAATACATTTTAAGGAGGTACCTGGTTGATACCTAGGATCTGGCAGCAACCCGTGTCAACCATCAGCGTCAGTCAATTTGAATGTTCAGTTGAATGAGGTTAACATCTAATGAATAATAATAATAATAATAATAATAATAATAATAATAATAATAATAATAATAATAATAATAATAATAATAATACATTTTAAGGAGGTACCTAGTTGATACCTAGGATCTGGCAACAACCCGTGTCAACCATCAGTGTCAGTCAATTTGAATGTTCAGTTGACTGAGGTTCACGTCTAATGAATAATAATAATAATAATAATAATAATAATAATAATAATAATAATAATAATAATAATAATAATAATAATAATAATAATAATAATAATGATGATGATGATGATGATGATGATGATGATGATGATGATGATGATGATGCTACTATTGAGCAAGGTACCACCTATACTATACCTGTGCATTTGGTTTTTCTTGCCTAAATGTAGAACCTTACTTTTTTCACCAATGAATTTCATGTAAGGTGTCCAGCCTCTGCATCCAAGTGAATAGAGTGAAAATCAGAGCAAAGACATTCTGTGCGACTCCTTGCCAAGCAAAGGAGTAAATCCCTTGATTAAAAACAGGTGGCTGCAGCCTGATTTAAGAAGCAGCCCTGACCCATTTCCTTTGCTGGAAACACTTGCCCAATCATCTGGCTCTTGCATGACATTTTGTGGATTTCTCCAGGTGAAATTCTCAACTTTGGCCGACAACCCTGACCTTGATTTTGGAACTCTGGACTGAATTATTACCAAGATGGGTAATGAAATATCTGCAAGCAAACAACCAAGCTCAGAGAGCACCAAAGACTCCATAGTTCAACCCTGAGCTACTTATATTCTCTTCTTTTGGTAGTTTGTTAAGTGTGGGTTGGAAGATGCTTTATAGGCTTCTGACTGAAAGGACATGAAAAGTAACAATAAGAAAGCTTTAAGAATTAATGCACAATTTTTCATTGGGCAGCAGGTGTGCAGACTAAATTTATCTTTTCAGCAGGTCTCTGAGAAATATATTAATATGAGTAAAGAAACTGACTGTATATTTGTAAGATTTAGCAGAAATGGTGATGCGTTATGTTCCCTTTTACATCTAATGTATTTATGGAAAAATATTTAAAGAGTATTTCTGATATTAGAAGTATGTTAGGTCTAAGTGTACTTATACTATTGTATGCAGACAATGCTGTGTAGCTGGCTGAGAACTGAATGATTTCCAATGAATATCAGATTATATGATGCAACAAGGAATAGTGCTCTGAAAATTAATATATCAAACAGCAAAGGAGTTCTGTTTGCCAGGTTAAAAAGTGCTTATAATTCTATATTATGCAAAAAAAGGGGGAGGAACCAACCCTAGAGCATGTCTAGATCAAATTTTAAACTTCCAGAATGAAACCATCTTTTTGGCTTTGTTGTTGGCCAGAAAACAAGCCATTATTGGTACATGTTTTTGGTAGTAGCTAACATGCCAGCAGATGAGCCGGGCTCTGCATCTCTCCACATTCAGACAGTGTGTTGTCTGCCAAGAGTTTCCATTCAGCATATTGGTTTTACACTTAGGCACTCCAACTCTCAAACCTATTCAGGCCCTCCAAGTAGTATAAGGGGGGTTGGATCCTTCAACCAGATCCTTCTTTAATGTTATTCATTGCTCAATGGTCTCCTTCCTCCATCTTTGAATTTGATTTTGTCCTTGTGTACCATCATATTATATGTTTGTTCTTATTATAAAATTGTTCCTAGACACGAGTTGGCAGGCTTGGGGCATATGTCCGTTCAGAGGATGTCAAGGGTCATTCTCTTGCTTAGTTCTCTGGGTGTCTGCTGCTACTTCTCTCCTGATCTTAGATGGGACAAGGCCAGCAAGAGGATATATTTTCTCCAAAATATATCCTGGTAGTAGCTGACAGATCAAACCTGGGAATGTTTATTAAGGGATGGGTAAATGAACGAAGAAAGTTTAAAATGTGCAAACGTTAGCAGAAATGTAATAGATTATAGGTGGTCCATTGAGCAAAATGAACCTTTGCAAAATGAAGTGAAAATAGCTGTGTATGACAGTGAATTTCTGATCTCTTGGGAACATTAAGAGGCATGCAAAAGTTAAGTTGAATGCAATATAGATTGATTGCTGGAGAAGTGTGTGTGTGGTCATAGGCATCTGTTCCTAATCATGAAGATGGCAAAATGACAAACTCCACTTTCTATATTACACTGCAGTGTGCATGAGTGTGTGTGTGTGAAATAGAATTTGCATTGCAATTTTGTAATGAACATTCCATATGGGGACATATAGTTAATAGTTTGGGTGTAAAGTAGATCTGTCTGTGTTTC
>NW_015401941.1:0-4261 GCF_001527695.2 Protobothrops mucrosquamatus
GCTAGACCAGATGGATAAAGGCTTGGAGTCCACCTATGGAAAATTAACTTTTTCTGCAGGGTTGATTCCTTATCTGCCCAGGTCACTGGTGCCAAAATGTTTCCATGTGGTCCATGCTGATGATGCTGGTTGTATTAAGAAGAGAACATAATTCAAAATGCAAATGTAGCATGGATAACATCTCCCCTGGTTTTTTTTTTTTCTCTCCTTCTTTTCTAGGTCACAAAGTTAAAACAAAAAGGCCACAATCCATGTAAAGCGGGGGTGTCCAATCTGGGCAACTTTTAAGACTTGTGGACTTTAACTCCCAGAATTCATGGCTGGCTGGGGAATTCTGGGAGTTGAAGTCCACAAGTCTTAAAGTTGCCAAGGTTGGTCACTCCCGATGTAAAGGTAACTGGGCTAGGGGCGTGATTATTCTAAAGCAGGGGTCCTCAAACTTGGCCCTTTTATGACTTGTGGACTTCAACTCCCAGAATTCCTCAGCCAGGCACGCGTGCCTGGCTGAGGAATTCTGGGAGTTGAAGTCCACAAGTCATAAAAGGGCCAAGTTTGAAGACCCCTGCTCTAAAGGTACAGCTAAAGGTATCCCCTGTCCAGTTGAGTCCGGCTCTAGGGTGGGATTCAGCCAGTTCGCACCACTTCGGCAGAACCGGTAGCTAATTTTTTGTTGCCCAGGCCCAGAGTGGACTTCCGGAAGCAGCATCCACACAGAGAACCGGTTGTTCACGTATTTGAATCCCACCACTGGTGGTGCTCATCTCCGTTTCTTAGCTAAGGGAGCCAGTGGTGTCTGAAGACACTTCCACGGTCATGGGGCCAGCATGATTACATGCCGAGGCGCACAGCATGCTGTTACCTGCCCACCAAAGTGGTACCTATTTATCTACTCGCATTTGCATGCTTTCAAACTGCTAGGTGGGCAGGAGCTGGAGCAAGGAACAGGAGCTCACCCTGTCATGCGGCGCTCAGATCTCAAACCCAGGTGTCGGCTTTCCAGTTGATGAGCTCAGCATCTTTAACCACTGAGCCCTCAATAAATATCAGAGGGACAGACGATGGTAACTGTTTAAACAAAGTGATCAATAGATCTAATATTCTCACTTTGGGCTGCCACTGGCTCTCCCTGGCCTCCAGCAGAGGTCTTCCAGTCACCACCAGAGCCTTCAAATTGAGGAGACCCAGCTTTAAACCTGATGTTGGCATACAGGAAGTGAGGAGGGTTGAATTCTCAAGCACCTTCCATTCATTCTTCAACATTATTTCTAATCAAGGATATTTTTCCTAACCAAAAGGAAGACAACTCCTAATTGTTCCAATAGAAGAGAGCATTTATAGCAGGGGTGTCGAACTGCCGGCCCGCGGGCCAGAAGCGTCATAGCAAAACCGCACCCACCCCATTGCCGGCAATGGCAAAAAAAAGTCATGATACGTCGCGACACCTCACGTAACATTGTGAGTTTGACATTCCTGATTTATAGCTTAGGGTTGGTGGGATCCTTGCTGCTCTCATAGCTTGGTGGTTTTCTTGCAGACGTTTCATTACAAAACTAGGTGCTGATAAGGAGTAAGGTTTCCTCTTATTTTTGTATACTAGTGGCTTGCCCTGTCAGTGTTGGTGATTGGTGGGAGTTTTTCTTAGTAGGTTCCTTGAATGAGCTGTTGTTTACTGTTCATTTGTTTATCTGAGTTGGTAGCTCCTTGATTAGAATATTATTTACTTCTCGATTGTTGGTCTAGTGTTAATCTTGGTGCTAATCTCTGCTTATCTAGGTATTGATTGCTAGTGAGGAGGTGTTTTGGTCTTTTTGATCGTCTCCTTTGAGTCTCCTCCTTCTTGACCTATGAGTTGTTCAAAGCATATGTCTAAAGCTGAAATCCCAATAGATGATATCTATCTATCTATCTATCTATCTATCTATCTATCTATCTATCTATCTATCTATCTATCTATCTATCTATCTATCTATCTATCTATCTATCTATCTATCTATCTATCTATCTATCTATCTATCTATCATCTAGATAGATAGATAGATAGATAGATAGATAGATAGATAGATAGATAGATAGATAGATAGATAGAGACAGACAGACAGACAGACAGACAGACAGACAGACAGACAGACAGACAGACAGACAGACAGAGGTGATAGATAGATAGATAGATAGATAGATAGATAGATAGATAGATAGATAGATAGATAGATAGATAGATAGATAGATAGATAGATAGATAGATAGATAGATTTTAAAATAGTAAAAACTATGTTCACATTCACAGGTTCTTCAGCTTAGCTTTTCAACTTTTAATGCATTTTTGCACAGGTCTGCCTGTGACATATTAAGTTGTGTACATGATGCATGGGGAATTCTGGGAGTTGAAGTCCAGACATTGGACGGTGGCTGCCTAGTGAAAGATTAACTGCCCCACAGATTCTGTGGAAAAGAGTGGGTGGTATCAGAGCCAAAGCAAGACCCGATAGAGTCAATTGGCTTATCCCTTGAGCTGTCATAAACCCCCATCTTGGGTTTGAAAAGCAAGCAATCCTCCTTGCTACCTTACATCCGTGGCCTTTTCCTGACCTCTTCCAGCCCATCCAATTCCTTTTTTTTTTTTTTTTTGCAGCTGTTATCCACCTAGGAGTTGGCCTAATTCCTGAGAGGTAAATCATGTCAAGGCATCTCCCCCTTAATTAGAAAAGTGAGCCTCTGATTTGCTGCCAACATTTCAATTTGGTCATCCCACTCTCCCTCGCACCAGCTCTGCAGTGTGTCTTGTAAAGAGGGTGGGGGGGGGGGAGGACTCCCGGGAGCCACGTCAAGAAGTTTGACGAGAATGGAAGGATGGATATGTGCATTTCTAGGGGTGCAAGTGTACAAAACAGAGTCAATTGGGCTTCCTGACCCCCAGAAGAGGAGTTCCCTGCTCCCTTAAATCTCACCATCCCAGGAGTGTGTGTGAGTGTGTGTGTGTGTGGGGGGGCAAGGGACGAAACCGAGAGAACTGGTGTGCACTTTTACAAGCATCTTGCTCGGACAGAGTAGTTTATTGGATAACACCTGGAATGTATTAGATTTGGGATATAGAGTCAAGTCTTCCCTGCCTGCAGGCAGCTGTAGTATAAATAGAGGCATAGGGTTTGTTTTGACTACTTTAAATTGTGCAGGTTTCATGCCCTGAGAATTGGGAGTTCGGAGCTGCTGTTAATGTAAAAAAAAAAAAAACCCCTCCCACTCCATTTTTTGCACCATCGAGAATCTGAACTTCATTCTTTGCAGCCTTCCCAGAGCTTCTTTTGTTTGACTCTTTCTCCTCTTTCCCTTCTGTTTATCGCAAGCTTCTTTCTTCTGGGAACATCAAGAAAAGGGGGCTGAGACGTTATTTCAGGGTTGAAAACGGACATGGAGGATTGGGGGTTGGGGGTGGGTGGGGTGGGAACAGAAGTTAGGCATCAAAGAGGAGGGGAGAAGAGGGAAGGCTCCAACCACTGTAGGCAACTCCCTTTCGCTTCCCATAATAGGGAAGAAGAACGTGAGAAAGAGAAGAAGACGTATGGCAGGACAAGGCTAGAGAAACTAGGGTGGGATTCAGCAGACATAGCTAATTAGGTTCCCAGATGGACAGCACTTCTCAGATCTCTCTGAATTCCTGGAGTGGCTGGCTAGAGTCACACAACACACTTGGATAACAGATTACTTAATTACGTGATGTGCCTTTTCTGCTGTGGCAGCGGCATTGTGGAATCATCTCTGTGTCATGGTTCCAAAGGAAGAAACTCTTCAAAGAACTTTGAGGCATTGTTTACCTTAAAGAATCTTTAATGTAGTAACATAGCTTCGGCACGTACATAGGCGAAGCCAAAATCTGAATTCTCCTCCCCTAAACACATAGTATCTAAGCATAATTCACTCCTTCATTTCACAGTCATTAATCACATTCTCCAATTAGTTTGAAGTGGAACTTTCCCTCCAGTTGCATAACCCGCCATTTCTTATCTCCTCTTATTACAAACAATCTTGAAGAATACTCTACTGAAATATTGTTATGGCTCCATGCACATTATTATTATTATTATTGTTCGAATTTATATCCCGCCCTTCTCCTTGCGGACTCAGGGCGGCTGACAATCAATTAAAAACACCAATAACAACACAAAATTTAAAATTAATTAAAATGAAATATTTAACTTGTCTAATTTAAAATATAATTAAAAACTCCTCTAAAAACCCCTCTTAAAAATTACCCTAGGCCAGTCCC
>NW_015401942.1:0-1890 GCF_001527695.2 Protobothrops mucrosquamatus
AAGGATCTCTCATCATGTGATATATGAAATGTCTAAAAGCTGAGATATTAAAAAGATATCGGGAGCATTCAGAAGTTGGCTTATTCTTTAATTAAGTTACTGCACATCCTAGTTTAGGATGGAGCACAACAAAAAGAAAAAAGAAAAAAAGCTTTCAATGGTGGCATCAGAGGTTTTGTATGCTAGTTGCAAGGTTGCTCTCTATGGTCCTGAACTCAAAGTCTTGAGTTTGTCATTTGTGGTACTAAGTGGGACTTCGTGTAACTGCCTCTTGCTGCATAATGTTTCCCAAACCAGTTTAGTATAGACACTAGAAATCCCAATTTTGCTTATTTCTTAACATTTATTGACTACCCTTCAAAACACAGTGGTTTTCCTAAGGTGGCTTTGAAAACACATCAAAACCTATATCGAAAATAAGAGGCACATCAAAATAAGCACCTTGTAAAGCAGAAGAATTAAATAAACCAAATAAAAGAGAATGGAGAATGGAAAGTCTTTCTCTGGTGAAGGAGAGATAAAGTAGGCATCAAACTGGAATTTCAGATGTTAGATACTTGACCAAAGTCAGAACTTGATGGCTCAAATGAAGCTCTCCAAAAGAGTCTCAAAGGCTGAAATCACACAAGTTAACACAATTTAACATGCTTAACTTGGTTATGCTATTAATCTGTTTTCTAGATTTTCATAATATATTGAACCTAAAACTAACCCACCACAAATCTTCAAAGCCTAACACTAACCTAGCACAGAGCTTACAGAAATACATCTGCTAGTACATTTATATGGCTTGGTTAAGCCCATAGTGCCCCTTCTTTGCTTGAGAATGGGCTTTCAATGCAATTCTTCTACATTTTTAATGGCAATCAGAATACAGAATAACACAGTTGAAAGGGATCTTGGAGGTCTTTTAGCCCAACCCCCTGCTCAAGCAGGAGACCCTATACCATTCCAGTCATATAGCTGTCCAATTTCTTCTTAAATACCTCCAGTGATGGAGCACTCACAGCTTCTGGAGGCAAGCCATTCCACTGATTAATTGTTTTCATTATTGGGAAATTTCTCTTTAGTTCCAGGTTGAATCTCTCTTTGATAAGCTTCCACTGATTACTTCTTGTCCTGTCCTCAAGGTCTTTGGTGAATAGGTTGACCCCCATTTTTCTGTGACAGCCCCTCAAATATTGGAAGACTGCTATCATGTTACTCTTCGTCCTTGTCTTCATTATGAGCCATGGTAGCGCAGTGGTTAGAATGCAGTATTGCAGGCAAATTCTGCTGACTGCCAAGGGTTTGATCCTTACTGGCTCAAAGTTGACTCAGTCTTCCATCCTTCCGAGGGTGGTAAAATGAGGACCCAGATTGTTGGGGGGCAATATGCTGACTCTGTAAACCACTTAGAGAGGGCTGCAAAGCAGTATGAAGTGGTATATACATCTAAGTGCTATTGCTATTAGACTGGACTTACTCAGTTCTTGTAACTGTTCATCATGTGGTTTAGTCTCTAGTCTCCTTATCATCTTTGTTGCTTTGCTCTGCTCTCTTTCTAGAATCTCATCATCTTTTTTGACCATGAAATCAAATAAAACCAAATCAAATCATGAAAGTGTTCTCACACTAGCCATTAAATACTACTGAAGCTAAATACTACTGAACTTATGCTTTTTAAATTTTATAACAGAAATGGGTAATATATGGCCAACCAAACAAAGAGATCAAATATTGAAGATTTTCATTATTAGGAGGCTGGAAATTCCACCCAAGCAGCTTGTGGATTTGAACTCTTTGCGACAATATCAGTGATTATTGAAGACTGCTAAGCTAAAGTTTCTTGTCCTCTCTCCAGAACAGAACAATTTCAGAGTAGTGCCGAAGCATCTACTGAGTAAGAAG
>NW_015401942.1:10915-15175 GCF_001527695.2 Protobothrops mucrosquamatus
TGCCGGCTGGCGACCCCCAGGGGGAGGGCCTTCTCGGTGGGAGCCCCCACCCTCTGGAACGAACTACCCCCAGAGATCCGGGTGATCCCGGATCTCCCCTCCTTCCGCCGCGCCCTAAAGACATGGCTTTTTCAACAAGCGGGTTTGGCCTAGGGAATTTTAGTGGGGTTTTTAAGGGTAATTTTAAGGGTAATTTTAAATGATTGGCCTTTACGAATATTTTCTTTTAATTTGGTTTTAATATGGATATTTATTGTAATGTTGTTTTATAAGGCTGTTAGCCGCCCTGAGTCCGGTGAGGAGAAGGGCGGGATACAAATTAAATTATAAATAAAAATAAATAAAATGCTGAAACTCATCCATTCTGCTTCCAAATTTCAGCTATGGGTCGTGGAGTACTGGGGGGGGGGGTTCCACAAAAGAGTGTTGGAGAAATGCATGTGGGTTTCAACTGAATGCTACTCACCCAAATGAAGATGAGCAACTTATATATGTGGAGTCAGTCTCATTGAAGACAAATAAGTTGCAACCTCTGCAAACACATACAGAGAGAGAGAGAGAGAGAGTCTGCAAACACATACAGAGAGAGAGAGAGAGAGAGAGAGAGAGAGAGAGAGAGAGAGAGAGAGAGAGAGAGAGAGAGAGAGAGAGAGAGAGAGAGAGAGCAGAAAGCTCAAGAATAAACATCTCCAGGACATGGTTTATCTTGCAGTGCACGTCTATCACCTTATTATATTTCCCTTTTATTTGTTTGCAGAGCAGCGGGGATGTGTTCATTTTTCGGCTCTCTTCCTCTCAGCCTTCTCAGTAAGTAGTTCTGTCAAAATGTTTCCTCGGTCCTCAGCAACCCACCCAGCTTTCTCTAAACTCTGCGCACATATTCCTCACTTTCTTGGCCCAATGCCAGAGTATAATCTTCTGATTGAGTCAACATATGCAAGACTTTGACAGAGACCTAAACTCCCTAGAAAGGTCACACAGATCTCAGTGTACCTGTCCCTTTTGCTAAACTAGAGAAAAGGAAGCAGACAATAAAATATCTGGTCTTGATTTATTTTATCTGGTTATCTTTACGGTGGCACAGTGGTTAGAGTGCAGTACTGCAGGCTATTTCTGCTGACTGCCAGCTGCCAGCAGTTTGGCTGTTCGATTCTTACTGGCTCAAGGTTGACTCAGCTTTCCATTCTGCTGAGGTTGGTAAAATGAGGACCCAGATTGTTGGGGGCGATAATCTGACTCTGTAAACCGCTTAGAGAAGGCTATAAAGCACTGTGAAGTGGTATATAAGTCTAAGTGCTAGTGCCATATAGGAGGTCCTTGACTTACAAGAGTTCATTTAGTGACTGTTCAACATTACAATGGCATTGAAAAAAAGTGACTTAAGATTATTTTTCACACTTATGACCGTTGCAGCATCCCCGTGGTCATTTGATCAAAATTCAGACACTTGGCAACTGATTCATATTTATGACGACTGCGGTGTCCTGGGGTCATGTGGTCCCTTTTTGCGACCTTCTGACAAGCAAAGTCAACGGGGAAGCCAGATTCACTTAATAACCATGTTACTAACTTAACAACTGCAATGATTCACTTAAAAACGGTGGCAGGAAAAGTCACACAATGGGGCAAAATTCACTTAACAGCTGTCTTGCTTAGCAATGGAAATTTTGGGCTCAATTGTGGTCGTAAGTCAAGGACAACCTGCATTTAGAAACTATCCCCCTCCCTCAAACAGTGACTGGGCGATGTACAAATAGACATTAAAAAAGAAAGAAACAGTATGTGATAACTGCAACAGCTAAAACAATAAAACAGTTAAAGTTTTTATTTGTTAAGATATATTCTTTTTAAAAAAAATTCAAGTAAGGGATTTTAAAGAGGCAAGCAGTCGAAGAAAAAGCTTCTGTGAGGTGCAGTTTTAGTTGTCCTCTTGAATGCAGAGAGAATAGAATAGAATAGAATAAAGAAAATATAGACTAGACTAGACTAGACTAGACTAGACTAGAATAGAATAGAATAGAATAGAATAGAATAGAATAAAGAAAATACGTAGAATAGAATAGAATAAAGAAAACAGAATAGAATAGAAGAAAGAAAATATAGAATAGAATAGAATAAAGAAAATAGAATATAATAGATTAGAAGAAAGAAAATATAGAATAGAATAGAACAGAATAGAATAAAGTAAATATAGACTAGACTAGAATAGAATAGACTAGAATAGACTAGAATAGAATAGAATAAAGAAAATCGAATAGAATAGAATAGAATAAAGAAAACAGAATAGAATAGAATAGAACAGAATAGAATAAAGAAAACAGAATAGAATAGAATAAAGAAAATATAGAATAGAATAGAATAAAGAAAATAGAATAGAATATAATAAAGAAAACAATAGAATAGAATAAAGAAAATATAGAATAGAATAGAATAGAATAAAGAAAATAGAATAGAATAGAATAGAATAGAATAGAATAGAATAGAATAGAATAATAACTTTATTGTCACTTTGAATGTACACTAATCGGCATACATTAAAATGAAATTTTGTTGCATACAGAGTTATTTAATCAAAGATAGAAGAAATCGGCATTCAACCTCCCTAGCCTAAAGAAGTAGTACAGGAAATCCTCAATGTACAAGAACAACAATTGCGCCCAGAATTGCTAAGTAAGGTGGTTGTTAAGTGAATCATAAGGTTGTTATGTGAAATTTGGCTTCCCCTATTGACTTTGCTTGATGGAAACCAGCTGGGAAGATTGCAGATGGCATCACGTGACCCCAGGACACTGCAATCATTGTAAATACAGGCCAGTTGCCAAGGGCTCAAGTTTTGATCAGATGACTGAACCAGTTGTATATCCCTTTTTTCAGTAAGGTTGTAACTTCGAATGGTTGCTAAATGAAAGTTTGTAAAACAAGGGCTACCTGTAAGGGATGAAGCTGGCAGGTGTGTCTTCAAAACAGTGTATTCCTTTTTTTAAAATACTGGTAAGAATAAGAGGAGGGTTGCAAAATCACCGTGGATTATGTCCATGGTGAAAACAATTAACCAGTGGAACAGCTTGCCTCCAGAAATCGTGGGTGCTCCATAACTGGAGGTTTTTAAGAAGAGACTGGATAGTCACTTGTCTGAGATGGTATAGGGTCTCCTGCTTGAGCAGGTGGGGGGGGGGCTGGACTAGAAGACCTCCAAGGTCCCTTCCAGCTCTATTCTATTCTATTCTATTCTATTCTATTCTATTCTATTCTATTCTATTCTAGTTTGCACCCTCCATCTATCCAGTTCAGAGTAAGCCAATGTGCCACTCAGTTCAGCCACCAAAAATAAATAAATAAATAATCGTTTGGTGTTTATTAAATATCAGCAAACAGCAAAGACAGTTAACTAGCAAAATGGAACAAAGGCAAAAGAGAGACTTGAGATCAACATCAGGCAAGAATTTACATTATTTATATCTCTTGAGAGTTCCAGATCAAACGGCATTAAACTTTCCAGAGACGGATGGAAGAAACAACATTGTGGGTAGCTGGCACAGGCAGTCCCAAAGGATGTGGCCTTTGGCTGTTTCAGCTTTGATCCTTCTGTGTACATTTCAGCAACAGGACAGTGACAGGAAGCGAGACATCGGACGATTCGTTCTCTGTTCTGCACAATTTATTTCAGCAAGGCGAAATAAAATAAAGCGAGACAAGATTATAAATAAAATATAAAATAAAAAAGTCAAATAAAATGATAAAAAAATAAAATAAGTAAAGTAAAATAAAAATAAAATAAAACGATAAAAATAATAGAACAATAATATAAAATAACAAAACAAAACAAAACGGGAAAAGTTTCAGTCGGGTCTGGTGTAGCTTTTATTCACACCGCTGATAATGAGGATAATTAGCCTATTATATATATTTATTTATTTACATTTTATTAAATATATTGGCTGCTCATCTTAAGAGAGGATAACTCTGGGTAGCTTACAATTATTTTCTTCCAGAAGATTTAAAAAAAAAACAAACCCACAACAATTTGCCGAGCAAGTTGGGCCTGTTTTGGGTCCTATCAGCCAAGGAATATCGGCTGGCAGGAACCAGAAAAAGTTCCTTCTTTGCCACAATCCCTGATCTCTGGAATATTTTCCCTTCAAATCAAGATGATCCCAACTCTGCTATTCTTTTATAAGGCATGCAGTCTTGGTTGTGGGTCCAAGCCTGGGGTTCTGAGTGTGTTAAGGGTCCCATTTCCTGGGTGTATTACCATTCGCA
>NW_015401943.1:0-4260 GCF_001527695.2 Protobothrops mucrosquamatus
TCGGCTGGCTGGCTGGCTGGTGGGGTGTCTCATTGTCTTTGCCGGATAAGTGGGGGTGGCTGGGTGGCTTGGGGCGGGGGGAAATGAGCCCGCGTCTGTTTTGTTAGCTGGGCCTGGTTGGTCTGAGCCGTGACACCTGTCTGCCCCTTTCCTTCCCCAAGGACCGCCGAGGACCTTCCCCCTCATTCCTCGCCGAGGGCTGGAAGGTTGCACATTTAGTCCACGTCCTGAAACCCAGAGTAGGGCACGAGGTGTCCCTGGATGCTCTTCTCTTGGAAGAGGAACTCTTGCTCTCTCTCCACCGCTGGTGGATGCTCCGGGTCCCTTCTGGTGGACCTTGTTCATCCCTTGTAACTCCAGAGCTTGGTGCCGCCTTCCCTCCACCCTGACTCCGGTGATGGGCAAAGCTGCTGGAGTGCAAACAATTTTGTACACCAGAGACGGAATCCCTGAAGTGTGAAGGAGCGCAAATCCAACTTCTCCGCTGAGCACATGTGTTTTTTGAGGCATTGAGAGCCTGCCTTTGGTCCGCTCTGAAACACACAGAGTAGGGCCCGAGGCGTCCCTGGATGGTCTTCTGTTTGAAGAGGAACTCTCCACCACTGGTGGATGCTCCTGGTCCGTCCTGGTGGACCTTACCCGTCCCTTGCAACTCCAGGGAAAGGTGTGACAATTGTCTTGCTCGCTTGAGTTCCCAAGAGACCTTCCGGATCTGACCTTCAGAGTCTCCATCAGTTGACAAAACTAGAGGTCCTCTCCAGTTTCCCCCAAGGAATGTGAGTGAAGAACCTGTGGGCAGGCCTTGAGGTACCTTCTGCCCTCTCTTCAGCTTGAGAAGATGTTGGCAGCCCAAATGTTTTCTCGTCTTATTTTAAGGGAGGGTGCTTCCTCAAGCTAGTGAAGGAGCCGGTTTCTTGAAAATCCAAATTTTTGTTTTGGAGGATTTTTCCTCCCTGTACAGTCGTTCCGTTTCTAATCTCTTCCCTTTAGCGCTAACTCTTCTTAGCACGCTGCGATGACTTTGGAGAAGCAGATTTTGGCTGTTTTAGGATTATTCCTCTTTCCTGTGCTTTGCTTCTTGCTATAAGGCAAGGATGTCTCTGCTGTGAGTTGGACAGGCGGGGGTGAAGAGTAGGACCCTGTCTTCTCCAAGGGGGCGCCTCTCTATGTTGGACTTCAACCGTAAAGTCTATGGTTTTGGTAGATGTTCTTCATGGTTTTTAGTAGATGTTCTTCATAGGTTTTGGTAGATGTTCTTCATGGTTTTTAGTAGATGTTCTTCATAGGTTTTGGTAGATGTTCTTCATAGGTTTTGGTAGATGTTCTACATAGGTTTTGGTAGATGTTCTTCATAGGTTTTGATGAAGTTCTTCATAGGTTTTAGTAGATGTTCTTCATAGGTTTTGGTAGGTGTTCTTCATAGGTTTTGGTAGAAGTTCTTCATAGGTTTTGGTAGATGATCTTCATAGGTTTTGGTAGATGTTCTTCATAGGTTTTGGTAGATGTTCTTCATAGGTTTTGGTAGATATTCTTAATAGGTTTTGGTAGATGTTCTTCATAGGTTTTGGTAGGTGTTCTACATAGGTTTTGGTAGATATTCTTCATAGGTTTTGGTAGATGTTCTTCATAGGTTTTGGTAGATGTTCTACATAGGTTTTGGTAGATGTTCTTCATAGGTTTTGATAGAAGTTCTTCATAGGTTTTAGTAGATGTTCTTCATAGGTTTTGGTAGGTGTTCTTCATAGGTTTTGGTAGATTTTGATAGGTGTTCTTCATAGGCTTTGGTAGGTGTTCTTCATAGGTTTTGGTAGATGTTCTTCATAGGTTTTGGTAGGTGTTCTTCATAGAACATCCCCATCTCCTGGACAGGGTAAGGCAAAGTGGACAACCAAGTCTTCCAGCCAGTCAATCCTCATAGTGACGTTGTTAAAAGTTTCTTTTCTTGAGCATCTGATTGACATCACATTTCTGGTGGCTGTCTGGCCAATGTCTGAAAAAGGCATGCCGTTCTATCTGCAAGCCCTGGCCCATCAAACATTGAACACCTGCTAAAAAACATGTCCCGGTTTTCACTTGCAAGTCTCCCTGACATGGCCAGAAACCTGTTTCTGTGGTCTGTGTGACTTTAATCTGAGAGGATTTTCTCTAGGGCCATGACTTTGGAAGAAAACAACCAAGGATGAGGGGACATGATAGCAGCATTCCAGTATTTGAGGGGTTGCCACAAAGAAGAGGGGGGTCAATTTATTTTCCAAAGCATCAGAAGGCAGAACAAGAAACAATGGATGGAAACTAATCAAGGAGAGAAACAACCTGGAATTAAGGAAAAACTTCCTATTAGTGAAGACAACTAACCAGTGGAACAGAAGTTGCCTTCAGACATGAGTGCTCCATCACTGGAGGTTTTTAAGAAGAGACTGGACAGCCACTTGTCTGAAATGGTACAGGGTCTCCTGCTTGAGCAGGGGGCTGGACTAGAAGACCCCCAAGGTCCCGTCCATCTCTATTCTAATTCTGATTCTTCCGTCATATCTCCTCTCTCTATATTTTTTCCCCTTCTCTCTCTCTCCTTCTCGCTTCCTCCAGAAAGTTGAACCTCCCCATAATTGAAATTAGAAGGAAGGTCTTTATGTTGGAAAACGAACCTAAGGCGCCACCAGGTGATATTGTGGGCTGTCAGCAGTCTTCCTGCTTTAGGCTTCGAGGTATCAGCCCGGCCTTTCGGCTAGCTGCAGTCCCTTCCACTTTGAAGTCAGTCTCCCCCCCCCCCCTGAGAATTAGGAAGCGTGCCTCCTCCATATTTAAGCTCCCACAACTGACCCAAGTCTCTCGTGGGGGGAAAAAATGAGTCATAGGGAGAGAATCAAGATCACCTGAAGTGTTAATACCACTTTACAAGGCCTTGGTAAGGCCACACTTGGAATACGGCAACCAGGTTTGGTCACCAAGATGTAAAAAAGATGCTGAGACTCTAGAAAGAGTGCAGAGAAGAGCAACAAAGATGATCAGGGGACTGGAGGCTAAAACATATAAGGAGCGGTTGCTGGAATTGGGTCTGTCTAGTTTAACGAAGAGAAGGACGAGGGGGGACATGATAGCAGTCTTCCAATATCTCAGGGGCTGCCCCAAAGAAGAGGGAGTCAAGCTACTCTCCAAGGCGCCTGAATGCAGGACAAGAAGCAACGGGTGGAAACTAAGCAAGGAGAGAAGCAACCTAGAACTAAGGAGAAACTTCCTGACAGTTAGAACAATTAACCGGTGGAACCACCTGCCTCCAGAAGCGGTGAATGCTCCAACACTGGAAGTTTTAAAGAAGAGACTGGACAGCCGTTTGTCTGAAATGGTATAGGGTTTTCTGCCTGAGCAGGGGTTGGACTAGATGACCTCCAAGGTCCCTTCCAACTTTATTATTATTATTAACAACCTGCCTCCAGAAGCGGTGAATGCTCCAACACCGGAAGTTTTTAAGAAGAGACTGGACAGCCAGTTGTCTGAAAGGGTATAGGGTTTCCTGCCTGAGCAGGGGGTTGGACTAGATGACCTCCGAGGTCCCTTCCAACTTTATTATTATTGTTATTATTATCAATTTGTTCAACATCTCCCTCGGTATCCAAAGCCTGGCCCTGCAGAAGTTTGCAAAGGAGCTTATCGGTCTGTGGGTCTCGTCGGATTCGAGGCAACCGTTTCTCCCGGGCGACTCTGGGCTAAGCCCTTGGCATTTTTGAGGGCTTTTTTCTGCCTTGGCACAGGGGCGCAGCTTGGCAGCGTGCCCGTTGCCATGCCCTGGACTCTGCACCAGCTTCTTGCACGTATCTGGGGAGTGGGGGGGGGGGAAATGTCCCTCCCTTCACCTTCCTAAGGGGAGTGAGGGTCTACAAAGCAACACTCGCCTGCCTCCTCAGGGCCTCCGTTGCTGAGCAGCACGAAAAAGTGGGTCACTGAGCTGAAACACAGCTCAGCCAGCTAAACCGGAGAAAATGGAATTTAAAGGGAAGGCGGCGCGTGGAACCGAAGGTCAACGGGCCTTGGACCAGGAGCTCTCCCCAACCAGAATTTGCACGGTACTCTTGATCGACTCCTGCGAGTCCCCTGGACTGCAAGGCGATCCAACCGGTCCGTCCTGGAGGAGATCAACCCCGACTGCTCTTTAGAAGGCCAGATCCTGAAGTTGAAACTCAAGTCCTTTGGCCACCTAAGGAGAAGGAAAGACTCACTGGAGAAGAGCCTAATGCTGGGAAAGATGGAGGGCAAGAGAAGAAG
>NW_015401944.1:0-4260 GCF_001527695.2 Protobothrops mucrosquamatus
GAAAAGGTGGCGGAACTCAAACCTGGCCACGCCCTCATCAAACCCTAGGACCGCCCCTTTAGAGAACAGGAATGCAAGTAAAATTTGGGAGGGGCTATTTCCGGTGTGGGAGGGGCTATTTCCGGTGCGGCCGGCCCGGAAAAAGGTGCCGGAACGCGGTTCCGCCGCGTTCCGGCTGAAAAAAAGCCCTGCTTGTATTATTATTTGGTGCCCTTAAATAACAAAGGGGAAACTCCTAGTAAATTTGCAAGAGATTTCAGTAGCTGCATAAAAACTAAAGCACACATTGTGAAATAAAGAACAACATGTTAACAATGTTGGAAATTCAAAAACACCGCCATACCTTATTCTTAGCAATGGTAGCATAATAATTAACATAATACTCATTCCTGCATAATCAACTAGGTGTTTGAAAGTGGTCATTGTGAAATTTGTGATGAAAACAAGTGAAAGAAAAGAGAGTTCACAAATCAGTGGTTATGTTTGGAAGCTTGTTCATTCATTTAGTGGTTATTTTTTTTTTATGTGAAGCAAAAAGAAAACGAACCATTTGTAGTCCAGAAGAGTATCCCTTTTTTTTGAAGTACAGAAGTTTGGGACAGGAGACTGATAGTTGTATATTGTTGAAGATAGTTGTAGTACTTGACTGGATCTATTTAATTAATTAGAACCTTTTTTTTTGCCAACAGAATGGATTCAGGAAGTTAATGAGACTAGTATTACCCATGCATTCCTTGAAATATAATTCTTGTTAAAACAAAAAAAATTTTTGTAGGGAACATACTTTTATAGTGTTAGCAAAAGTTAGAAAACGTAATAGGAAACACAGAGAATAACCAAAAGTGCTAAATATACAAAGTTATATTGCAGTGACCAATTATTATAAAAGTAAATTTTAAAAAATGTAGACATAGGTAGAACAGTGTAAAGAAAGATACTAGATTCAGCTGAAGGACGCAAATATTCTTCTCTTTTAAAATAATGAAATGCTGGTTTGCTTGAATTAGAAATGAAACATCAGTGACTATATTTATATATTCACACATGTAGGATGGTTAGTTTTTGATTGACCATATAACAAGAGGACTCTGGGATGGAATACGAGCTATTTAAAAGAAAACAAAGAAAATAAAGAAAACAAATAAAAATATATCAATATTTGATAAAAACTAAAATATTCTATATGCATGTTTTCCAGATTAAATGTTGCTGGCCTACATACTCTCATTAAATATCTAAGTTTGGTTGACATCAATAATCCATGACCTGTTCCACATTATGTATTTAGATTTGTATTGGCTGAATAGATTGCAATTCTCCATCTTTTGTGTCTGAATATGTCAGTGGTTCTCGACCTATGGGTCGCGACCCCATTTGGGGTCGATCGACCATTTCACGGGGTCGCCAAGCAAGGCTGTCCGCCATTTTTTTCCCCTTTTCCAGCGGGTGCCTTACCTCCCTTGGGCTGGGCCAGCTGGTGGTCGGCCTGCTCTGTCTCTGCCACTTGCCAGCTACGCCTCGGCCGGTGCAGGGGCCGGAACCACGCATGCGTGGCGCTCCCGGGCAGGGAAAGTCCTCGACTTACGACCGGTTGGGTAGTCCTCGACTTCGACCGGTTTAGTCCTCAACTTACGACCGGTTTAGTCCTCGACTTACGACCGGTTTAGTCCTCGACTTACAACCGGTTGGGGGTCGCGGCATTAAAAAGGTTGAGAACCACTGGAATATGTAGTCAGTGTGATTCAGAAATTATGTCCTAGGTAAGTCTTCCTTTATGCTTATTGAAATAGATATTGACAACAAGCACCAATATTCAATCTCTCTTTTGCATAATTTCATTTTCCATTTCTGTAATCCCAGCTTCCCTTACTTCCCCAGTTTTTGCATTCAATTAGTTGTACTATGTCCAACTAGTGCTTTTTTTCTTTAAAAAAAAAAAAAAAGGTGCCGGAACTCACACACGTCATACAACCCACCTTGCCTACCCTACAAGGTTCCATCCAAAAAAGATGCCTCTATGAGGAAAAAAGCCCTGCTTCTACCATTGATATGATTCATGAATTCATGCATTTATGCATGATTGGTGCATTAACCTATATCCCTGGGTAGCCATTATTTGCAGTAGAAGTCACTCTGTCATTTAGAAAAAGTTATAGTTCAATCCCGAGCAGTGCCTTTTTTTGAGTATATAAATATGATAGAGAGACAGATGGATAACCCGTTCAATAATAAAGATGTATTATCGTTGAGAAATCCTGGAGAATTAGTGTTTTCGACCAGCTATGTATCTTAATTTCATGAATCCAGTTCACACTTAACTAGCTTGTTAATCAGCATATGATAGGCTAATTTGTCAAATAATTTATTCACATCAATTTATATTAGGCATACAACATTTTCATATTCTATTAAGGAAGTTACTCAATTAAAAATATGTCTGGCAAGATTTGTTCTTAACAAAAGCAATACTAACTTTGGATAATTACCACACTTTTTTCAAGGTACTTATGGATCAATTGCTTTGATGTGTGTTCTAAAATTTTCCCAGCCACTGATATCTAGTTGACTCATCTATAGTTTGATAGATCTCTTACTTCTACTTTTTTTAAGGTGAAGCAATATTTGTTTCCTGTCTTTGTCATTTCACAAATTCTCTGTCTCTCTTGTCTCTCTGTCTGTCAGTCAGTCAGTCAGTCACTCACTCACTCACTCATAAATGAAAGTGGAGAGAGTTCTTATTTAATTTGCCTATGAAACAATATTGAATGGAATAGCTAATATACTACAACTGAAATTAAATTAAAAATGACCACAATGTTAGAAAGTTTGAGTCAGAGTAATAGAAGTTGACAATTCTTCACTTAGGAAGCAGAACTCAAATGGACAGGTAGAAGTAGGGGACTACTTGGCTACTATGTAGTAACTGTCGACTGCAAACTCAATATATGTGGCTGCCCCCCCCCCAAAAAAGCAATGTTAGCTTGCATCAGGAGAAATATATTTCCCAACAATAGGAAATAACTATTTAATTATAGTTTGCTTTGTTAAGATCTTACATTGAATTCTGAGTCTATTTTTGGAAACACTTTTAAGAGATTCAGAAAAAAAATAAAAAAATTAGTAAAGGGCGGTTAGAATGATTGGAAGTATAAACAAGTTCTCTGAATAGATACTGAAGGAGCTGGATATCAGAAAGGATGACATTTTCCTAAAAGGTTGATACATACAAGAAAATAAAGAATCTTCATATGATCTGTACTGCAATCATACTTATAAACATATGGTTTAAAATAGCCCATTCAAATCAACTTGTATTTATTTATTTCTGAAACATCCAATTTAGTATGCTTGGTGTACTTTCATTAGGCATTAGAATCTATTCTGAAACATGAGCATTACAGATACATGCAGAATATATTTGTTAGTGGTAAATATAGTAGGGATGTGCAAATCCTTCAAGAAATGCTTGACAAGCTATAGAAATACAATGGGATCAAGGCAATAATTATATAATATAATAATTTTATTAACTAAGTACATGTATTTGAATCACTAAACAAGCTATATCTTTTAAAGTAGCTGCTATGTGACACCGCCTAGTGTGACACCAAGTGACTAGGTATGCACATCCATGCAGAGATTGACAGAAACAGCTTGTAAAGCAGTTACACAAGCTTGGAAAAAGATGTGGTAGTGTTCAAATGTTAACCAAGTTTACTTCTTAACTAGGTTTTTGCAATATTTCAAGTTCAGTGCTCCATTTTTTGATAATTACACCGTTTAATAAAACTGGCTGCCTGTTCCGTTGACCAATGCCTATTTTTGCTATTTGTGGAATTATATGAAAACAACATAGTCTACTGTAGAACATCAGGCATTTGTCACCTATAATCCAGGAATGGAGCAGAGCTACATTCTGACACCGCTTCTTTTAAAATTTTATATTAACTCACAGACTTAAGCCATAATGAAACCCAGATTTCAACCCTCCATATTAAGCAGTAGTTCTGCTACATTCAATACATGCTGAAACTATACTCCAAAGCAGTCTTTGTGTTATATTTCTGAAAATAATTCCTCATTACCATGCCTGGAGATTAATAGCCCTAACATAAACCAAATCAATGTCTTCAGATATTTGAGCATAAAACTCCAAATATTGGGTACTTCAGCTCATCAGTAATGGGAGAACAAAACTGGGTCCCAAAATTTGCAAATGCAGTTTTACATTCTGCCAATCACTGTGATGATCGCTATGAT
>NW_015401945.1:0-4258 GCF_001527695.2 Protobothrops mucrosquamatus
TGTGCCTAAACATTTAAATTGTTTATAGTAATTCACCACATTGATTACTCAGCCTGCCCCAGGGAGAAGTTAGGACCAATCGAAGCAGGATTATATTCTGCCTCTTTTTTAATGCCTCAACTTTACTTGTGGCTTGAGGCTGGTAGGAGAATGATCGACTCATATAGAATTTGGCAAAACATCTGGGCAAACAAGATATTCTGTATCAAAAAGTATAGCTTTAATATTTTAATAAATACTTGTTAGCATGTTAATAAATATTAATTATAAATAATTTAAAAATTATAAATAATAGATATATAAATAGGTCTCTCTTTTTAATGATTCCTGGAGCTCTGTCTTCTTTAGCTAATTTATTACATCCATTTGATCTTTTTTCTACAAATAGTTCTTTCACCCAGAAAACTTGCAATGGTGGCCAAATGTAATTACTTCCAGGAGTCCTTGTCTGTGCTGGAAACACTTATAGCCTTGTCTTGGATTTTTTTTTCCTGGGACTAATTTTGGAACTGAACCCTGCAAGTGAGCTCATGACAACATCCAAGTTTTCATTCAGTTTGGAGGTTTTATTCAAGAGTGTTAAATTAGCAACGAAGCAATTGTATTGAAAGGAAGTTTTCAATGAAAGACCACAGCTCTCTTTCCCTTCTCCATATTTTTTTTTATTATTGCTTCACACATTTTCTTCTCTCTATACAAAAACAGATTCTGGGATCAAAACTATAACACCAACCCCTGTTGCATGTCTATGATCTATCACAATTTATATATCAGATTTTCACAAATATCTAAACAAGTGTCTTGATCACATTCCACAGTACCACACCATTTCACCCAAATTGGCTGTGAGAAGACAAGGGCCAACAGGCAAGTGATCAACAGCAGCAGCTAGTATGGAATTTATTTTATTGACATCAAATTAGCCTCTTTCAATCAGGCAAGTCGAGCTACTCAAATATTCTGTATTAAGGATGGGTTGCCAAAATGAAATACAATAATGGAAGAACGAATCCTCCTTTATCAGGAGGCTGAAGGGGCAGAGAATGCATAAATGCAGAAGAGACGTTAGATTGCACTCTTATTTCATTCAGTGCAATCCCGGATACTATTGCCATATGACAACAACAACAAGAGCCAGAGAGCAATAGGTCTGTCACTAACCAATTATGCTACTTGCCATTTCCACGATTCTTCTTAAAAAGTCCACTCATTTGCTAAGTCCACCGCACATGATGACTGAGCAGCTACTGTTTTACCATAATGTCCAACAAAACAGAGAAAGGCATAATGAAAAGGAAAATCTAAGAGGTCATGTTTTTATATTATAGTATAATGAGATAAATTAATGAAGTGCTAATGGCTATAGCTCTTTCCCACCTTCACTAAGCTGCTGCTTTAGTAGAGTGCATTAAGAGGAAACTAAGAACCTAGCAAAATTACATTGTGTGTTATCCAGCTTCAATAAAATTGGTAGATCACTTATGCTGTGTGTGTGTGTGTGTGTGTGTGTGTGTGTGTGTGTGTAGATATAGAGATGTAGATATAGAGATATAAATTTCTGTATGAGAACTGCCAGTTCTCAAATATCCTCTGGCTTCTGTACTAACATGCTTTGCAAAAGATGGGATGGGATGGAGTGGGGAAAAAGAAACTCTGGACTGCTACTTGGCAAAACTGCTATTTCCTCTTTTCATCAAAATTTGACAGAGAAAACTGTGTTAAGAAATCAGACCAGCAACATCAGCAAGATTCATGCAGACTGGCACCAGCATAAAAGTGTCTTAAAAGCATGTTTCCATCCCATACCAGGGATGAAGGGATCCTGCTGTTTCACAGATCTTCCCTAATAACACATGCAATACTTAAAAACATTTAAATATAAGGAAGTTGGAGGGTATCAGAGCAAGCATTTCAAAGCAGGCACAGATGGGGAAAAGAAAGTTCATTGTCCAGTGGGGCTGGAAATGCACAGATTCAAGCTATTGTGCTGAATTTGTAGCTTAACAGTGCCTGACAACTGTAATTTGGTCAATCATGGTCATAAATCAAGGACATCTTGGAGCTAAGAATAGGAGAAATGCAATTTTAGCCAATCTGGAATGCCTTAGGAAGGGTAGAACATTCTTACTACTTTAAGTCTTGACTTTTTTTTCTTTACCCTCTCCCTGTTAATTCAGGCAAAAAAAGATTCAGAGCTGCTCATCTTGTCAGATATAATTTCCTAATTAAATGCTTTATAATCTACTGCTAGACAACAGTGAAAGATTTCTTTGAATAACCAGTGGTTTGAAAGTGAGAAGTATTTGAATGTTTCCCCACATTTAGAAGCACATACTGCTCTAGTTTAATCTTGACTTAACTTTAAGCAGTAAATATAAAAGCTTGGCCTGTTAGCTGAGCAAAATGTAAAGGCAGACCATCACTTAGCAGCGAAGCAGAAAAGAGAGAGAAACTAAGCAGGATTAAGAAAAATTCTGTGCCAGGACAATTTAGAGAGGAATTAGCATTAGGCCTCAAAAACAGCAAACAGGTGTTTAAACACACAACACCTGCAGGTCCCATGTCAAATTGTAGATCACATCATTCCCTGCTGTAAACTGAGGGCATATATACAGTATCCGATTTTTTTAAATATAAACAATACTGCACTTCAATAGTTAGATACCATAGACGTTGGTTTTGAATACAATTTTTTTTAACATTTAAAACATTTACATTTTATTATGATTAGTCTAGATGGAAGGTTAAAATATATTGCTACTCAGTAAATATCCCATGTGCTAAATAAACACATAAACACACACAAAAAAACAAACACAAAACACAGACACACACAGAGAGAGAGAGAGAGAGAGAGAGAGAGAGAGAGGTTTAAAGATTTGCTCCCAAATGGGAAATATCCTGTATAACCATTCCTTCCTGTTGCCTTGCCTTCTTTTGCCCTGGTATTTTATCACCACCATAATCCTATTCATAGTTATTTATGGAATTTTGGGTTTGCGCGCAACTGTCTTCACTGCAAAAAAGTGTGGAAACAATTGAGAATATTACCTGTCTCAGCCCGAGAGGTGACTAAAACAGCACAAACCGCAGGGACTACAGACCTTCCTCGGCTCAGGCTGGATTTTTAGGCCCTGTGTTGGGAAAGGAGGAGGCCATTTCTGTTGCCCAGAAATTCAGTGAGTGGGGATTGGATCTTAGACTCGTCAATCAAAGGACAGTAACACTGGGTTCCTCCTGCTAGTTTATATTCATATTTATGTTTATATATTTATATTCTTGGAGGGAACAGAAGTGAGAAATTTGGGAGCTGGGATTGGAAGGACAGATGGGAGAAAAGCTTGGAGTCTTAGCCCTAGGAAAACTACTAAGAGTTATACTGGTAGTTCTTCACTTATGACCACAATTGAGCCAATGTTTCTCTTGCTAAGAGAGAGAGTTTTTAAGTGAGCGTTGCCCCTTTTACAATCTTTCTTGCCACAGCTGTTAAGTGAATCAAGTTGTTAAGTTAGTAACAGGGTTGTTAAGTGAATCTGGCTTCTGTAAGGATTTTGATTTTCAAACTGTTGCAAAAGGCGATCGCATGATCTTCGGACACAGTGTGAAGGAAATTTAAAAATAAAAATATATATACTTTTAGTATTATCATCATATGATCATATTTTATATTTTATAATTATCATTGTATAATCAATTGCCTGAGTAGATGCTTTGAGTATATAGGGAATATACAAGCCTCAGGTGGAGGCAGGGGGGAGAACAGGAGTTGCCATGGGGCCCAGAGTGAGTCACCATCTAGGAATTGTTTTTAAGTACCTTCTGGGGCCTGGTACCCCTACTTGATCTAACAGGTGTAGAAGATGGGAGACATCTCTCCTCTAGAATTGATATAGGATAGTAGGGGAGGGATCTTATTAGTATAATGTAAGCAAACAGGGGCGGAGATAATGTATTCTGTTTAAACGCTTCTGATAGATTGTAACCTCCAAAGCCTAAGCCAATGGGGCCATGGGGGAGGGAATGGGGCGTCGCGATAGGATGTATAATAATATGTGATTCTGGAATTTGGGGTGTGGTTCAATGCTTGGCTACGTTGCATTGCCTTCCTGAATCCACCACGCTTTGCAAACCGTCATTTTTTTAGACTTTGTTGTGAAGTCTAATAAACTTCTTTTCTATTTGTAACTCAGAGTGGATTTCAATTTGTGACTATTTTTGTGTCTAACAACAGCAACGGTCATAAGTATGAACAAATGAC
>NW_015401946.1:0-4257 GCF_001527695.2 Protobothrops mucrosquamatus
GTTTCGCCCCATTTTACGACTTTTCTTGCTACAGTTGTTCAGTGAATCACTGCAGCTGTGAAGTTAGTAACGGAAGGTTGCACAAGGGGATCACGTGACCCCGGGGACACAGCGACCGTCATAAATATGAGCCAGTTACCGAGCGTCTGAATTTTGATCACGGTCGTGTGAAAACGGCCGTAAGTCACTTTTTTTTTTTGGGTGCCGTGGTGACTTTGAACGGTCACTAAATGAACAGGTTGTAAGGGGAGAACTACTTGTACTTTTGCCTCCAATTGTAAGCCAAAGTTGAGTTTTGGGGATTTTTTCGTTTTTTCCCCCCCCCACTTAATCAAATAGTCTGAAATAAGCTATTGATTCACAGCTGAATTTGAGTTTGTTTTTCAGTTGGGCTTCAGGTCTAAAGGAAGGGGAAGTGATTTTATAATGGAGTTTAATATTTTTTTTTAATAAATAAATAAATAAATAATCCACAAAGACTTCCCAGAAAGAGGTCAGGAGAATGAAACTAGACTGAGCTGTTGCAGAGTTTTTCACAAATTGCCAGCTTCTTTTCCGTTAAGCTGATCTAGTTGGAGAACGTGGTCTCAATTTACCCTGAACGATACATTTTTTTAAAAAAAAAAAAAAACCCCACAGATCCAGCCTTTTGGTTTTTTTTTTGGTTTCCAAATCAGACGTTTCCATTATCCTTGCTGAGTTGCACAGTGGGACAAGAGCCCAGAACAATTACGATATAATCATTTCGGGAGAAAGAAAGCGCGGATTCCAATTTGGGCGTTTAGAGCAAAACAGCCAGAATTGGCCTTCGAGAAAAGAGGAATTGGGTTTGGCCAGCGGCTCCTTTGGATGCCTATAAGAAGGCAATTGAAAAGATTTCTGATTTTCAGGGACATTTGAGGAGAATCGGAAAGCCCGTGGAGTCTTTCAATGGGGATTAATCAGCTGGCCACGCAGAGTGACTAAGGATGTCTCTACAAATCTTCAGGTTTAATCAGCAATCTTTAAAAGTTGTGACTTTGGTTACGTGGAAGGTAAGGCAGTTCTTCCCCTGAATAAATCATTATTGTCCAAATGCCGTAAACCGGGGATTCCCAAACTCTGGTCTGGGCTGCGGCATGCCAGAAACCTGGTCAGGCAAATAAGCAAAGCCCCATCCATGGGATGTCTGTGGAGATTCTCAGTCATCCAGGTCAAGGTGGTCCCAAAGGTGCTTTTTCAGGAGGCAACTGGACTTCCTTTGTTGTTGTTTTTTTGAAGACCTTTCGCTTCTCATCCCCAACACCCTGTGCCTGTCTTCAACAGTGAAGGGAGCCAGGGCAGAAAACATCCTGCAGCCAAGAAGGGTCCACAAACCCACTTGCACCACTCAGGTGACCCTGAGGACACAGGTAAACCTCCAAGTGGCCTCAACAACTCTCTAAAAGAAGGCAAACGACCAGCTGTCTGCAAGGAGTAGAAATCCTTCCATTCCCCACCATCCAGTCAGAGCTGAAGAAGCTTCTTGGATGAGAAGCAAAAAAACTTCAAAAGAAAAACAAGAAAGTCCAGTTGCCTCCTGGAAAAGCATCTTTGGGGCATCTGTGGGATGCAAGCATCACGGAAAACCACGCCGCCTTCGGTCCACGGAAAAACCGCTCTCCACAAAACCGCTCCCTGGTGCCCAAAAGGTTGGGGGGGCCTGCTATTGCAGTAGATTTTTATCAGGATCCTTTTGAAAGGATCTGCTTGGGCTTTGCAGGTTCAGAATCGCCAGATTTACAGAGGGATCGGTTCTGCATCAAAGGAATACCTTTAAAATGGTCTTGTAGTTCCATTTTTCCCCCCCAAGCTACTGTATAAGAAGTCCTTGCCTTACAACCATTTGCTTACCGACAGAAGTTAACAACATCGCCAAAAAAAGTTACATAAGACCAGTCCTTGCAATTTCTTGGTGAAATTGGGCATGGCTCACTTAACAACTGCCTTGCTTAGCGACAGAAATTCTGGTCCCAATTCTTGTCGGACGTCGAGTACCACCTGTATACGCGTATTTGTATGTCTTCTTTTAAAGAAAGGAAAAACTAGTCCAGGAGGAATTAATGCAGCAAATTGTTTGAATAATATATATATTTTTTTACACATGAAAACAGTATTCTTTTGCTTTTGCTTGTCTGGCTGGTTAGGAACTGGTTTAAAAGGAAGTTCCTTTTTTCAACATCTCCTTTTGGATATCCTGTGTACTCTTACAGCCAGGATCTGCCAGAGGAAATACACAAACACACACACAAAGAGAGAGGATCTAAAAGAAGTTAGCTTGCATGGTTCTTAACTAAAACTTTTTGAGAGTGTGGAGAAGAGCAACAAAGATGATTGCGGGGTGGTGGAGGCTAAAGCATATGAAGAACGGTTGCAAGATTTGGGTTTGTCTAGTCTAATGAAAAGAAGAAATAGGGGTGACTGCTGACATAGCAGTCTTCCAATATCTGAGGGGCTACCACAAAGAAGAGAGAGTCAAGCTATTCTCCAAAGCACCCAAAGGCAGGCCAAGAAGCAACGGATGGAATCAAGGAGAGAAGCAACCTGGAACTAAGGAAAGACTTCCTGACAGTTAAAACAATTAACCAGTGGAACAGTTTGCCTCCAGAAGTTGTGGGTGCTCCCTCACTGGAGCTTTTCAAGAAGAGACTGGACAGCTACTTGTCTGGAATGGGATAGGTCTCCTGCTTGTGCAGGGGGTTGGACTAGAAGACCTCCAAGGTCCCTTCCCACTCTGTTATTCTGTAATTCAGTTGGGATGATCTTTTTGGATGTTCATTCTTGATCTTTAGCTCTTCATTCTGCTGGGATTCTTGAGCCGATAAGCTTGGAGTCGCTATTTTCCCACAAGCAGTGCAAGCCTTGAATTCCATTGACTCTTATCTAATGCCAATTTAGTGCAGACTGTTGGTTGACTAGATTGTTGTCTATGGGCTTGAACAAATAAATCATCTTAATTAAAACTTAATGCGGGGGTCTTGATTCTTCACGCCTGACACCTTTATGAGTATAGACATATCGCAGCATCTGAATATCATTTCCGTTCTTCTCCTAATCAGAGCATCTATCGTGAATGTGGGAAGAGTTTTACCCCACTGCAGCCATATTTGTGCCAAGTGGTAGATTGGAGGCATATTAATATGCACACCCAGGTACCCACAGTTTTGCATACACCTAGATTTCCTTCACAAACAAGTCTTTTTCTCTCTAGATTGGTCGCCAGAAGAATTCCAGAGCCAGAATCATGTCATACAGCTTGGGAGAAGGAAAAAAATAGTGTCAGCATACCATCTCTTTGTAATTGGAATGGGCTATGGTACATTATATTTATTTAATGAATTTTATATCTATATAGGCAGCCTTTTTAGGCTTTGAGCACGCCTAAGGAACAGGCGCATAAAGTTAGTTGCAACCAATAATTAATGAGTCTTAAATTGGCTTGCCAGGTTATTTATCACACCGCTTTCTCTAGCATTTCTCATGAGTAATATAGTCTTGAAGGCTAGCTCTTTTTCTTTTTCTTTTTTTAAAAAAAAGTAATTTTATAATATAGCATTTAAGAAAGCCGAGCTGGAGAACAATAAAGTCTCGTGCAATTTAAACAGATGGCAAGTTAAATTAAAATGGCTTTCCACACTTAATGCTACATCTCCCACAAAGGGGCGGGCGGGGAAGGCGGGGGGTGGAAGCAACTCTGTTCTTTATTACCTTGAAAAGAAATACCACATTTTATTCCAAAATAAGGAACAGCTCCTTAAACCATGTCACCCCATCCCACGCTGGGATCTTTGTGCCTCAGTTTGCTAGTGAATAGTGTAGGAAGACGGGAAAGCTCCCTCTGGTCTCTTTTGTGTGTCTCCCCAGTATTTCGCCTACTGGAAGTTTTTGGAAAGACTGTTTTTATGTTAAAGCTGTGCATACCTCATAAATGGTTTGGAAGAGATGCTTCAGACCTCACCTGTCTGTACCACCTCCTTTCCCACCTTCCTTCCTTCTCTCCACTCCTCCTCTCCTCTCTTCTCCTTCCTCCCTCCTATTTCCCTTCCTTCCTTTATCCTCCTCCCTTCCCCTTCCTCCTTCCTCCCTCTCCTTCCTCCCTCCCTCCCTTCCATCTGTCTTCCTTCCTCCCTTCCTCCTTCCATCTGTCTTTCTCCCTTCCTCCCATCTTCCTTCCTTCTTCCCTCCCTCTCCTTCCTCCCTCCCTCCCTTCCATCTGTCTTCCTTCCTCCCTTCCTCCTT
>NW_015401947.1:0-4257 GCF_001527695.2 Protobothrops mucrosquamatus
AATAATAATAATAATAATAATAATAATAATAATAATAAAGTTGGAAGGGACCTTGGAGGTCATCGAGTCCAACCCCCTGCTCAGGCAGGAAACCCTATACCATTTCGGACAAATGGCTGTCCAGTCTCTTCTTAAAAACTTCCAGTGTTGGAGCATTCACCGCTTCTGGAGGCAGGTTGTTCCACTGGTTAATTGTTCTCCCTGTCAGGAAGTTTCTCCTTAGTTCTAAGTTGCTTCTCTCCTTGATCAGTTTCCACCCGTTGCTTCTCGTCCTGCCTTCAGGTGCCTTGGAGAATAGCTTGACTCCCTCTTCTTTGGGGCAGACCCTGAGATACTGGAACACTGCTATCATGTCCCCCCTCGTCCTTTTCTTCCTTAGACTAGACATACCCAATTCCAGCAACCGTTCCTTATATGTTTTAGCCTCCAGTCCTGCACCGTGTTTCATTACTAAACTAGGTAACATCATTTGATGCTCTCACATGGGCAGAGACTGGATCCAATCCTTTCATCAAAAATGACAAAATCAGCATTGCGTCATCATGATATCTGCTCTACCTCTTTCGGCACCAAGTAATTTGATAAATGAATTCAGGAAAAAATACAAGTTTCAAGAATTCAAGCTCCTTATAGCAAGTCCCACTGAATTTCCTCCAAAATGATTTGTTTAATGTCAAAGTTGCTGAGAGGTTACCTCAGCACAGTAATAACGGATTTTCTGAGGAAATATCAGAGAGGTTGAAAATGTCCTAGCAGTTACTCAGCTGCTATTTGAAGGAGAGCACTTTCTCTAAGTACGTATACCAACAGGAACAGTGGATTAAAAATATCAATGCACTATACCTTTTCCTTAAGGAGATGGCTAAAAGGGAAGAGGTGCTAACTCTATTTCATTTTTGTAATGGTTCATTTAATCATTAAAATGGGTTGCTATTCAGTTAATTAAATAAATAAATTTCCTTTGTAAGCTGCCTTCTCCAGGTAGCATTCATTCTACATTCTGAAATTCTTCAGAGATTGTTGAGTTGCCTTCTTCAAATCTGGGCTCTGAATTTACAAATGTAATGTACGATAAGTTGAGAAAGGCTGCATGATCTTCAGCCACTAGGGCTAGCAATAAAGCCTTTACTCCCTGAGAAAAACAGCAGCTCCCACAGAAAATTATATTGCAGTTGGAATCTTGGTTGCTTCAATCAAGATCACGTGAAGCATTAATACCGCCACTTTAAAATGCCTTGGTAAGGCCACACTTGGAATACTGCATCCAGTTTTGGTCACCACGATGTAAAAAAGATGTTGAGACTCTAGAAAGAGTACAGAGAAGAGCAACAAAGATGATTAGGGGACTGGAGGCCAAAACATATAAGGAACGGTTGCTGGAATTGGGTATGTCTAGTTTAACAAAGAGAAGGACGAGGGGGGACATGATAGCAGTGTTCCAATATCTCAGGGGCTGCCCCAAAGAAGAGGGAGTCAAGCTATTTTCAAAAGCACCTGAAGGCAGGACAAGGAGCAATGGGTGGAAGCTAACCAAGGAGAGAAGCAACCTAGAACTAAGGAGAAACTTCCTGACAGTTAGAACAGTTAACCAGTGGAACAACCTGCCTCCAGAAGCGGTGAATGCACCAACACTGGAAGTTTTTAAGAAGAAACTGGGCAGCCATTTGTCCAAAATGATATAGGGTTTCCTGCCTGAGCAGGGGGTTGGATTAGATGACCTCCAAGGTCCCTTCCAACGTTATCATTATTATTATTATTATTATTATTATTATTATTATTATTATTATTATTATTATTATTATTATTATTATTATTATTATTATTATTATTATTATAACTTTTGGTAACAATCATAGAGAGGAACATTGAAGAATTAATCATGAACTAAATCCACGATTATGCCCACTCAATGATGACCCTATGCATTAGAGAGCCATTAACAGCCACACTCTAATCCTCTGTTTTCAGTCATTTATAACGTATAGCACAATCTGCCATCTTTTCGGCCCAAAGCTTTTGCTGTCAAATTCCCTTTTAATATTCAACATGAATCCAACAGCACTGCTGATTCTCTATTCTAAGCAGGTCTTGATTCTGTGCTTGGCATTTGGGTTGGGGGTTTGTTCTTAATTGAGTACAACCCTTAGTTTGTGCCAGCCATTTCAGTTAAGTTGAAATGTTGATGCTATAAAAGAAAGGCATTGATAATGCTATTCTTTTCCACGGGCAAACAGAAAGGTGTATTGTTAAGGACATCAAGACTCCAACTGAAAGGAATAATATGATCAATTTCATTTGTGGACTAAAATAGTTTAATATTTCCATGTATTTGTTGTTAGTTGCGAAGTCGTGTCTGACCCATCGTGACCCCATGGGCAACGTTCTTCCAGGCCTTCCTGTCCTCTACCATCTTCTGGAGTCCATTGAAGCTCACACCTCCTGCTTCAGTGACTCCATCCAGCCAACTCATTCTCTGCCATCCCCTTCTTCTATTGCCCTCCATCTTTCCCAGCATTAGGCTCTTCTCCAGTGAGTCCTTGCTTCTCATTAGGTGAGTTTCAACTTCAGGATCTGGCCTTCTAAAGAGCAGTCGGGGTTGATCTCCTCTAGGACCGACCGGTTTGATCGCCTTGCAGTCCAGGGGACTCGCAGGAGTCTTCTCCAGCACCAGAGTTCAAAGGCCTCCATTCTTTGGTGCTCAGCCTTTCTTATAGTCAAGTTTTCATCATTTTGCAGCATTTGGACTAATAACTAATAATATACCCTTTCCCTTAAAGAAAAACAATGTCTTTTATCTACATGCCACTAAATTATAGAAAGATGGCTGAAGTTGCATTGGACTGTTCATTGAAAAGGGTAAACTGAGCTTAAAGCTATATTTTCTGGAGATCATACAAAAACAGCTTCCTTCTGATTAAAACACACAGTATACAAATTCAAAATTAACGTGGTTTTCTCAGATGGCAACATAAAGGATTCTCTTTTGATTTCCCAGAAGGATCTGATTAGTGAGTGTAGGAAACTGGATGCTAGCTTGATAGAGCTTTGCGGGAATCAAGCAGGCACATTACACTTGGTTAATGGGGGGAAAAATCAAGGAGAGAACCAACCTAGAACTAAGGAGAAATTTCCTGACAGTTAGAACAATTAAATGGTGGAATGGCTTTCCTTCAGGAGCTGTGGGTGCTCCATCACTAGAGGTTTTCAAAAAGCTGGACAGCCATTTGTCTGAAATGGTATAGAGCAGGGGTAGGCAATCTTGGCTCTTTTATGACTGGTGGACTTCAACTCCCAGAATTCTTGAGCCAGCCATGCTGAGGAGAAATGGAGAGGTTTCCAAGCTGAGCCACGCCGGCTCAGGAATTCTGGGAGTTGAAGTCCACGAGTCATAAAAGAGCCAGGGTTGCCTACCCCTGGTATAGAGTCTCCTGCTTGAGTAGGAGGTTGGACTAGAAGACCTCCAAGGTCCCTTCCCACTGTTATTCTGTTAATAAAATAACAACTAACTTAGATATTTACTGCATGGAATTTGGAGGTACAGATTTGAACCAAATTGCATGAGCATAGATCAGGGGTGTCAAACTCAATTTCATTGAGGGCCGCATCAGCATTGCAGTTGCCCTTGGGGGGTTGGGTGGGTGTGGCCAGGGTGGGTGCAGCCTACTGGGTGGGCATGGAGGGAGTGGGTGTGGCCTACTGGGTGGACATGGCCAGCTCTACATCGTTCGTGTCAAGGGTGCCTGTGGGGGCCTGGGCAGGAATGGGACAGATCCGAGGGTCTCTGGCAGAAGGGGGTGGGACCAGGGCAAGCGCCAAGGCATGGTCCACTGGAGGAGCTTCACTGTTCCTCTCAGGCCATGTGGGGGAGGGAGGGATGGTGGTGCGGGCTGCCCGGAGCCCTGGGCAGCAGAGGTCAAATGCCCAGCCTGGCCCTCGAGCACCCGTGGCACCAAGCCCAGCCCCACTTCCCCAAGGGGGTGCCCAGCTGGACTTACCTCCTCCTCAAGGCTGTTGCTACTGTGCTTGCTCTCCTTAGCCAGGTTGTTCCTGATGGGTATGAGGGCAAAGTCAGAGGGAGACTGAATGTGTTTCAGCATAGATGACCACCACAAAAGTGTACATTGGCTCCCGGCCGGCCAGCCTGGGCCAGAGCCAAGGCAGCGTGGGCCGTTCCCTCACTGTTTCCAGGATGGCTTTGTGGGCCACATGAAACCACTTCACGGGCCACATCCGGCTCCCGGGCCTTGTGTTTGACAT
>NW_015401948.1:0-4255 GCF_001527695.2 Protobothrops mucrosquamatus
TTTCTAATGCAGAGGTCCCCAATCTATGGGCCGCAGCCCACTACTGGGCCGAGGCCTCTTGGTCACTGGGCCGCGTAAGTGGCTGATCAGTGAGTGTGCGCTCAACCCTACTCACGCCAGTGCTAGCCTCAACAATAGACTTGGCATGACCCTCATGCCTGCGGGAGCCTCAGCGCGACCCTTGCCATGACTCTCGCGCTGGTGCTAGCCTCGGGATGACCCTCGCACCTGCGCTAGCCTCGACACAACCCTTGGCATGATTCTTGCACTGGCGCTAGCCTTGGTGTGAAGTTTGCGCCGGCGTTAGCCTCGGTGCTAGCCTTGGCATGACCCTCTCACCTGCACTAGCCTCAGTGCTAGCCTTGGTGTGACCGTGCCGATGCTAGCCTCGGCTCGACCATCATACCGGTGCTAGCAGCCCCTTTTATGGAGCATGCATGCTTGCAGCCCCATTCATGCATAGGTGCGCGCAGCTACATTTGGGTGTGTGCGCATGTGTGCTTAAAGGTGTCTGCCCCTCCCTTTCCCACTGGGCTGCCAACCCAGAAAGGTTGGTGACCCCTGTTCTCATGGTTCACCCATCACCACTGTATTGGGAGCCCTCGACTTACAACAATTCATTTAGTGACCGTTCAGAGTTACAACAGCACTGAAAAAGTGACTTATGACCATTTTTCACAGTTATGTCCTTTGTAGTGTCCCTATGACCATGTGATCAAAATTCAGATGCTTGGCAACTGGTTCATATTATGACCGTTGCTGTGTCCAAAGGTCAAGTGATCACCTTTTGCAACCGTTTGACAAGCAAAGTCAATGGGGGAAGCCAGATTCAGCTAACAACTGGGTTACTAACTTATCAACTGCAGTGATTCACTTGACAACTGTGGCAAGAAAGGTCGTAAAATGGGACAAAACTCAATAAATTTCTCAGTTAACAACAGAAATTTTGGGCTCAATTGTGGTCGTAAGTTACCTGCAATCTACCCATCCACCTTGCTGCTGGACATCTACTTCTTCTCTTTCTTACCATCTTTCCCAGCATTATGGGCTTCTCAAGAGAGCTGATCTTCACATAATGTATCCAAAATATAATAATTTGAGGCTGCCTATTTGTGTCTCAAATGAGAATTGTGGCTTGGTTAATTTTTAAACCCATTTATCTATTTTCTTGGCATCTATGGTTATCTCAGGCATCTTCCGCAATACCAAAATCCGCACGTAGCAACATTCTCTCTATCCTCTTTTTCAAAAGTCCAACTTTCACTTCGGTGGAGTGTCCCATGGGAAAAAAAATCATTGTTTGAGTGATTCTGAACTTTGCAGGAGGACATGATTTTAGGAAGGAACTCAGTAAAGAAAATGCGATTCCAGTTTGGTGAGCAAAATATTTCACAGAACTTCTTGTTCAAAGAACCTAATACTCGACGTTAGACTCTCCTGGGCAAAATCTGCGTGCTTGCTACAAATTTGAAAGGACTTGATGGCACATAATCATCAAATGAAATTCAAAGACCAAGGTACTGATGATGATGCAGCTGCCAAGTCATCGAACATCATATGGTGAGGAACAGTTTCAAGGAGCACAATAGGGTTCTTTCTCAGTAGTTGTACAAACTCTTTGACCTCACTAATTTAGATCACAAACAATGGGCTAATTCAGGATTCAGGGCTTGTTCTGAGCCTTGGTATCTTGTTTCAGTGCTAGGGCTGTGTCTTGGAATGTACTCTTGTAAAACCAGGGATTAGACAAGATGGAATTAATGGTCTCGAATGAGGGCTGAAAACTAGTCAAACCTGCTGGTCAGGTCTCCCCAGGCAGTTTTTTGTTTTGTTTTGAAGGTCAGCTATATGTGACAGGTGACATTAGGAAAAAGAGAGTTGAATTTCTAAGTTCTGTGCCAGTTCAAGCTTTGCCTGGAACGATGCCAAGAAGAGTGTGTGTGCATCAGTTTTGTCTTTGGTTTTTCCAGGTGACCCCTTGCATTTAGTCCAAAGGAACAGGAGAGGAGGGAAGGAGCCAGGGGTCCTCAATCACTTACATAGAAAGGCTTATAGGGAATCTCTAAAAACATTAGATTAAATATTTGTAGCAAGCCTTCGTGTGATCAGGAACTGATCTTATCAGGGTTCCAAATCATGGGAAACTTTGTAAACTCATCTAGTTGAAGACATTTACAAAAAGCCTTGCGGGAGATTGTGCTCTTTGGTGTAGAAAGATCTATAACATAGGGGGATAGTAGAGGTAAATGACATGAGTCCCACCATATTTTTCAATCCCTTATAGGCAGAATTTTTGCCTGTGTCAGGTTCTTGATACACGATGTTCCAAATATGAAAACTAATGTTGGACAGTTTTGATTCAGACCCAGAGAAAGACCTTGTAAAATGCTGATTAAATGTTACAGGGCTTGGGCTTAGAGTGCTGATGATGGAACAGTGAACTTTGGCTGCCTCCTACAGTGTGTAAATTCTGAGTGTTCATGTTTGTCCAGTCTGTAAATAAAATAAACTCAAATATTACACAAAGGTAGTAAGGTTCCAATGACCTTTTGTTCAAACTTAGGTGTGGAAACTCTCCTGAAAGTTCTTGTCAATCAGGGCAATGTGATGACAATAGTAATAATGCTGGATACATTTTCCTTTATCCATTTGACATATAGAAAAGAAAGAATTGAGCTAGCCCTAAAATCAAACACATAGATCAACAATCGTATCCCCTTTCAAAGTTTTCTAAGTATTTCCAGATCCATAGCCCTGCTCGGGTTTTTCATGTGATCCCCATGGTTTATATTGAACTGGTGATACCACGCTTGAAATACTGCATCCAATTCTGGTCACCATGATTAAAAAAAGAAAAAAGACGTTGAGACCCTAGAACAGTGGTGGCGAACCTATGGCAAGGGTGCCAGAGGCGGCACTCAGAGCCCTCTCTTTGGGCACACACGCCGTCGCCCCAGTCCTAGGCCTTCAGCTGGGTTTTATAAAACCTTTTCGCTTTAGGCCTCCGCCGCCGTGTACAAAAAAAAAGGCTCAACCAATCAGTCAATTTTAATTTCTCGCGGGAAAAAAAAGATCTTGCAAAGTTCGAATTGATTGATTGAACTTTTTAGTCCCACCCAGTCTCCTGTTATCACCGCAGCCACGCCCACCCAATGGGCCACACCCACCTGGCACCCGACGATGCATAAGTGGGTTTTGGGTTGCAGTTTGGGCACTCGGTCTCTAAAAGGTTCGCCATCACTGGACTAGAAAGAGTGCAAAGAAGAGCATCAAAGATTTTAGAGGCTAAATCACGATGAACAATGTTGATGTCTGTCAAGATCCTTCTGTATTTTAAGCCTGTCTTCCAGAGTGTTGGCTCTTCCTGCCAGCTTGGTGTTGTCTGCAAATTTGGTGAATTCCCTTTCTATCCCCTCATCTAAATCATTGATGAAGATATTGAAGAGTACTGGGCCCAACATCGTGCCTTGGGGTACTGGCTGCAATACTTCCCTCCATGTATGTAGATGTAATTCCATTGAGGACTACACACTGAGTGCGATTGGTCAGCCAGTTATGAATCCGTCTGGCGGGGATGCTGTCTAACCCACATTTTTCTATTTTATCAAGTAATAGGTTGTGGTCTACTTTATCAAATGCCTCCTGAAGTCAGTACTACAATACCTACTCACAGCATGAAAACAGAGCAAACAAGCAAAGGAAGTTAAATAACCCTTCCTAAACAACACAGAGCTACCCAGACCAAAGTGATGCCTCCTACAGGACAGACTAAGAGAAGCAACCACAGGCCCTCCTTTGCCATACACAGCTTTCTCAGCTAAAACCATTCAGATGTGCTACCCACAGTGTACACCTCACCTGAACAATCTGAAATGCTAATTACCACAAGACACCATGCGATAAAAGGGTGGGGGGGGTCATAGATGGCGGTGCAAATTTGATCAGAGAACCGGCTCCTCTTCCTTTACTTAGATGATATGATTCTGCAGCTGATGGCTTGTAAAAATACTTTACTATGTTTTTTTTGTCATTCCAGGAATAGCCACAATATAATGACTGTTGTTATAAAATGCCTGATTTGTTGTGATAGGCTTTTAATACGTCCCTCTTAGAGACTTGGCCAATGGGAGGCTTAGCAGCCTACTTAAAATAAAACGAATAAAAGCCCAAATTACAATATTCTAAAATATTGAGGGGAAATACTCAAAACCTCCTCGACTATTACTTGCTAACCTTACTCACAAAAGAATTTCAA
>NW_015401949.1:0-4255 GCF_001527695.2 Protobothrops mucrosquamatus
AATGTATTTCCCAGTGGGAGGCATAGTAACTAGCATCCTAGTAGCTGTTATCATGTCAATATTTAAATTTTGTTCCATCCTATGATGAATTATCTTCCAGAACTGCTGAGCTTTGCTACATCAGCATTGAAAGATTGCTGTAACCTGATTGTTACATTTCCAGACATTTTTTGAATGTTTTATTCATTTTGCCAGTCAATGCAAGAGTATTGCATAAAAATATACTAGTTTTCTGTGAGTATAATATTCACATAATATTTCAAATATTCAGTATAATATTTGATATTTCAAGTAATGTTTCCAGTATCGTTTTTTTTTCTGTTTAAATTCTGCATCCATTTAATCATGCAATCTTTGAGTTGTCCACTTTGTAAATACTTATGTAGCAAGTTTTATATGATCCGTAACAGATATTCTAAGCATTTCAAATTCAGTCAGACCTTATGGCATCTTGTGTTTGGGGTTAATTTTGAACTGTATTACTTATCTGGAGATACTGAAATCAATTAGGTGTTTCTCACCATTTCCTATAGGCTTGGTCCCATTAGTATTTATTTTAGGGATCATTTTAAATCATCATGGCTTAAGAAAGCCCTTGATCAAACTCAGTTGCTGGGCTCCTCTATGGAAAGTCTGTGCTCACTAGATTTGATAATGCTAGAACTTAGACTTATATACCACTTCACAGTGTTTTACAGCCCCCTCTAAGTGTTTTACACAGTCAGCATATTTGCCCCCAACAATCTGGGTCCTCATTTTACTGACCTCAGAAGCATGGAAGGCTGAGTCAATCTTGAGCTGGTCAGGATCGAACTCCAGACTGTGGGCAGAGTTTGCTTGCAATACTGCATTCTAACCACTAGGAAGGAAGGAAGGAAGGAAGGAAGGAAGGAATAGCACTTAGATTTATATACCACTTCACAATACTTTACAGTCCTCTCTAAGTGGTTTACACAGTCAGCATATTTGCCCCCAACAATCTGGGTCCTCATTTTACTGACCTCAAAAGGATGGAAAGCTGAGTCAATCTTGAGCCAGTCAGGATCGAACTCCTAGATGTGGGCAGAGTTTGCTTGCAATACTCCATTCTAACCACTGCGCCACCAAGGCTCTTGTTCAGCTATAGCTATCTAAACAAGTAAGGTGTCATCCTATCTATGCATGAGATGTATGCATAGAATTCAGACACTTAATTCTACAAATCAACTGGGTATTTAGTTCCCTTTTAGGAATGAATGTGACAAACAGACCTCATTTTCCTTTAACTGTTTGTTGTTCTATAGACGTTGCCTTTTTTTTTAAGGGAAAATGATTATCAAAACCATGATGATAGAATAATCCCATAATCTCTTTTTATAGGAAAAAAAAGGGATTATTTCATCCTCATGCTTTTCATTCCATGATCACGTTTCTATTACTACTGTATAAATGCCCAATATTTCTACATCACATCCGATTGTTATAAATGACTAAAAAAAAAATCACTTCAGGGCACATATATTAGGAAGAGTAGACATTCAAAAACTATACTAAAGATTTTCTATTTGCATTTCACTCAAAATAGAATAGAATATCTTCATTGTCATTGTGTAACTCCCATCAAAATTAAGTTCACAACAAAATTAAGTATATTTACAAAGTATATTTAAATATTTAAAATATTTAAAGTTCAGGTTCAATTTGTTAATGGATTAATTAGGGCTTTTGACCCTTGTAGGAGTACTAAGAAGCTGACTATCAGTCAACTCTTACCTCTGTCGAAGCAGAGAAATAGTGTCTGGGGCCATCGGCAGCCATTCTAGAGAAATGTTGTCCTTTTAATCACTATTTATAATACTGAATGCAATTTCACTGTTTGCTGCAAACTCACATTCTCATTTAGCTCTCCAAGGAAATTAATACATGGGAAACTAGGAGATAAGAGATCTTGCATATAAGGGGCTAATTTATTTCAGAATCCTTAAGACAAAATTATACTCCCCATAGAGCTTTTTCTATTTTCAGTCAATGGGCGCAAACCTCTTTGGCAAATTGAAAGATGCGATTTCTAATCCTCATTAATATGGTTTCCTTCAGACGTTAGAGACTGTTGTGAGCGCTCAGGATTAATCTGACAAAACACCGCACCCACACAGCCTTGTTTACCATTTCAGCTTTTTTTCCCCCCTCCGTTAGTGTTAGCATAATAAGCATCCGCTCATTTGCAAAATTTACTTTTCCAGTAAGATATAAGGAACTGGAATTCAGCTAATTCAGGGGCTGCCCCAAAGAAGAGGGAGTCAAGCTATTTTCCAAAGCGCCTGAAGGCAGGACAAGAAGCAACGGATGGAAACTAATCAAGGAGAGAAGCAACCTAGAACTAAGGAGAAACTTCCTGACAGTGAGAACAATTAACCAGTGGAACAACCTGCCTCCAGAAGCGGTGAATGCTCCAACACTGGAAGTTTTTAAGAAGAGACCGGACAGCCATTTGTCCAAAATGGTATAGGGTTACCTGCCTGAGCAGGGGGTTGGACTTGATGACCTCCAAGGTCCCTTCCAACTTTATTATTATTATTATTATTATTATTATTATTATTATTATTATTATTATTATTATTATTATTATTATTATTATTATTATTATTATTATTATTATTATTATTATTATTATTATATGCTAACGGAACTGTAATTCTCTTGCCTTGCCGTCCTTTAGGGTCTTTCTACAAAAAAGGGGGGGGGGCATGTAGCCATTTCTTTAATTGCCCTTCCATTCCTAGATTAACAACCTCACTGTTGTCAATAGGCACAACATGAGTGTGTGCCTATCTTAAACATAGCTGCAACTAAATTCCCCAAAGAGTTAATCAAAGGTTTCTGTTAAAACTCAGCAGGCAACCTCTTGCAGCTAGCAAAACCAGGATCTTCTCTTCCTTTTGAATATCTGTACAATGTCACCAATGCCAGGGTAGATGTCCTCTGATGTAGTAATCCCCAACCCAGTTTCTGTTAAGTGGCAGTCAATCACCCTGGAACTTTAAACCCCTTCAGCAGCCTTAGACTGCCTAATTTCATCTCCGTGCCTATTTTAAACATAGTGACAATTCGACTTCTATTTTTCTCCCTCTTTCTCCAATTTTAGCCCAGCCACTTAGTCCATTTCAACTTCCCACTCCAATAAGACTGTAAAAAAACAACAACAACCTCTTACAAGATAGTTTTCCTGTGTTTAACCTATCAGTTTGCATGCAAATGCAAGTTTGCCTGCTGGGCATAATGATATTATTCTCAGAATCTAGGAAACAGACAGGAATTGTTAAAACAAGGCAAATAAGAAACATAATGTCATCTCAGCTTTTCTGCTTGTAAGGTTTCACTTTCTCAGATAGGGAATCTGTGAGAAAGACATTTTAATAACTCCAGGGACCCCGTGTAGTGTGCTCAGTCATAAACAAGGGCTGCAGTTTCCTTATCTTATCCCCCCCCCCTTTTTTTTAATCTAACCCCTTATGTCTAGGTCCCCTTCAGTGGCAAAACCGTATCTGATTTGCTCCTGTTTCAATTTACTCAATTCTACTCTGAATTTAGCAGTAATACCAGCAGATGTTCTGCTCTGAGTTATCATAATTCTTAACATTCAGAATCAACAGCAGCCCTACAGTTTTCCTTTCTTCCGGTTTCTTCTCAATTAATGGAATCGTGTCTTTAATTGAAAGCAAAGAAGATGCCACAACACATTATTTAAATAGAAAACAAGAGGAAACACAAGCATTGAACCAAAAGAGGAAGGTAGAGGTGCACCCTCCATCAGATAGAAGAATATATCTAATTTGGTCAGGGGCTGGAGGGTATAATCATAAAGTTGTGTGTGGACACAATGCAGTGATAGCAAAAAGAAAAAAAGAGCCACTCTTGGTAATTGATGAACTTGGAAAAGTGAGAGAAACACTTGTCTCAATTCCATCATTATTTCTTTAATCAGAGTCACAATAAAACTTTGGGAACAAATCCATTGATGAATTCTAAGTGCACCACCAGCACTTTCTAACAGCATGGCTAACTGTTATGTTGCAGCCACAGTCTGTCTTTCTTTTTCTTTTTCTTCTTCTTCTTCTTCTTCTTCTTCTTCTTCTTCTTCTTCTTCTTCTTCTTCTTCTTCTTCTTCTTCTTCTTCTTCTTCTTCTTCTTCTTCTTCTTCTTCTTCTTCTTCTTCTTCTTCTTCTTCTTCTTCTTCTTCTTCTTCTTCTTCTTCTTCTTCTTCTTCTTCTTCTTC
>NW_015401950.1:0-4253 GCF_001527695.2 Protobothrops mucrosquamatus
GTTTTGTTTTCTTAGTGTGTTTATTTAAAAAAAAAACAGCCTGTGTACATTTTACTATTCTTTAATATCAAAATCTTTAAAGGACAATAGTTCATGTGTGTGCAAGAGAGGGATAAAAAAGCACCAGTAGATTCATTGTTACTTTTCCAACATGATGAAGATTAAGAAATGGCTTCAAACAATTGGAAATATATAATTTTTTTAAAAAATTGCGTGTGTTTAAAGTTGAGCAAAACAAGTACATTTTTTTAATTAAATTAGCTTAACAGAACAATTTGGCTTCAAGTCTTTTAAACAGTAGCATCAAAACTACATATATGACTTTCATTTTCCTGTGATTAAGGGCTAAATGTATTTGTTTTTATATGGTATTCTAGGGGCTGTATTCCCTAATCCTCAAGCAATGCTAGGCCAAAACTGTATTTGATTTCATTTCCCTTAATTAAACTTTCATCATTTACCTTAAACATAGTAAAGGTATATTTATGTAATACTCTGTACTGTATGCAAGGTACAAATATGTAATACTGTACTTTCTCTCTCCCCCCCCCCCTTCCTTTTTACTTTATGTTAAGCATGGGAATTTTCTGGTACCTTTGAAAAAGCTCAATTTTAATGGGACAAATATGGAGGGAGTGTAGGGCAAGCATACAGTCCAAAAAGCTACTTTATATGGAAAATAAGCACGCCAAACTGAGCATTCTTCAATATGTTTTCTCATAGCTTAAGCTGAGAAAGCTTAGAAATTCATATGTTTCTCTGAGACTGATAAGTAATGTAAAAAAGGCTTTGATAAGAGACAAATTATCTCTTTTAGCTGACCCTTTAATTAAGCATTCCTTGGTTAGCGATGTCTGCATTCTGTTGCAATTGATTGCTTTGTCACTGGCTAAGAATAAGAATTTCAACATTTGTAAACCAAACAAATAAGGAAATAGAAGAGACCTTTTTTTTCCTCTAGAAAAGTCAGAGAAAGGGTATCTGCCTATAAGTTACTTAATCGGGTAATAAAATGTCTATAAGACTCAGAGCAGCAACAAGTTCTATATTGGTCTATGACTAAAATAATATTGATTGGTTAATTGATTGATTGATTGATTGATTTGCTAATAATTTTCACTTAGCTCAGTGGTTCTCAACCTGTGGGTCGATCGACCATTTCACGGGGGTCGCCAAGCAAGGCTGTCCGCCATTTTTTTTGTCCGCCATTTTTTTGTCTGCCATTTTTCCCCCTTTTCCGGCGGGTGCCTTACCTCCCTTGGGCTGGGCCAGCTGGTGGTCAGCCTGCTCCGTCTCTGCCAATTGCCAGCTACGCCTCGGCCGGCGCAGGGGGCGGAACCATGCATGTGCGGTGCTCCCGGGCAGGGAAAGTCCTCGACTTACGACCGGTTTAGTCCTCGACTTACGACCGGTTTAGTCCTCGACTTACGACCAGTTTAGTCCTTGACTTATGACCGGTTTAGTCCTCGACTTACGACCAGTTGGGGTCGCGGCATTAAAAAGGTTGAGAACCACTGACTTAGTTCAATATAAACAGCTATCAAGGAAGCATGGAATTAAAACAACAAATTCCATTACATTTTGTAAAGGTTTTTTTTCAGTCAGAAATATCAGTGGGATTGTAACTTATTCTTTTCAGGTGAGCTATAGCACTAGATATGTTGTCGTCTATTAAAACTGAAGGCAAAATAATAACTGCTTTGACTGAGAGTTACATAATGATTTAGCATCTGATCCTGTTTGGAACACAAGCGGGAATTATATTAACTGGGATCAGAATAAACCAGGCTAAGAAAGAGCTTGCCTTAAAATGTTATATTGAGTCAGAACTGTTGGAGACAGCCTTTCAATCAACCAGTCATACAGCTGAAGTGTTGCCCTGAATGCTGCCCTCTTAATACTGCTTCTGAAGATCATTCTTCCAGAAGTTGGCTGTAAATGGGAATAAATGTGTGTAGTCACTCTAAAGATCTCTGCAGGTGGCGACTGAGCTTTGAGTTCTAGCCAGCAGAACAACTGAGGAAAAGTCAACACCAAACCAGTGATATTAGAAAACCTGAAATCATATATAAGTTGAAATGGAGTATTTGACATGATCACACTCATGCTCCAACTGACAAAATGGGCAGTGGAGTGTGACATTGATTGGACACAAGGTGACTATCCCTGGCCATTGCTAAAGCATTTAGATTCTTTCAACAGGACACAGAGATTTGGCCTGTTGGCATGATACATTTTTATTTTCTACATGCTAGCATCAATTCATTGCTGGAATATCAAGTGTGAAAAGCAAGGAGACCTCAGTCTAAATGGGCAAGAGATTTTCATGCATAAAACACGGACAGTTTAATTGCAATTTAAAAGGAACATAATTTCCAATTGCAAAAATGAGGATACGACAAATGACCTTTAATGCAACTTAACACCTTACAATTAGTTCCTGTTGATGTAATACATTTCTGTAGTTCAATAAAAATCCAGCCCTCTACTTATGCTTCATGGGATTGTCCGTAACTATTAATTGAGGCAATGAAACTAGATTGCTATATGAAACTTCAATTATATTGCAGCCTAATCTATCTCAAAGGACCACGCTGTAGTAGGGTTCACTATGTATACACCTTAAGCTGCTTGAGGAAAAGATATTAATGCAATAAATAAAGTTCAGATTTTTTTTTCTTTTTTTAAAAACAAAGATTCTCACCGTAATCTTAATCTTACAGAAAATGGATCAATACTGTGCTGAAATCTTTTCCCAATTTCCTGGATCTTTCCACTTTTTTTTTCACATTGCGTTAGAATTTATTTAGAATGTATTTTGGTAGAATCGTGTTTGTTTCATCAACGAAAGGTGAAGAAGTTCCCCTTCTATTCACTTCCCCGACTCTTTTAATCTAGAAAAACACAATGGAGAACTTTTTTGGGTCATCATTAGGATTTTTAATTTCTTTCCTAGCATTTTTCCACTAGTGCAGGGCCCACTTTTTTCGCCCTTTTAATCAACTGAGTGTTGATCTATTTGGTTGTGACAGGAACTAACCAACTGGCATATTGCCAAGCCTGTCATGGGCTGAGCAAGATTGACTGCCCCCAAATCATCCAGCCAGCTTTCATACCTAAAAGCAGGACTAGAACTCCCAAGATCCTGATTTGTAGCCTGGTGCCTTCAGCACTAGACCAAACTGACTCTCTTGTGTCATCATTAGGATGAAAGGTGTTAATTGAAGATCAGTAAACTAGAAAGGATTTAGATAAATTCATTGCAAAATAAAAGACTGGACACATCCCTCAGTCACATTGCAATTCAAATGAGCACAAGATTGTCACCCACGTGCACAAAAATGCTTCTGTATTCTTTTATCATTTTTTTTCCTTTTTAAAAAAAAACCCTGAAAGGAATTAACTAAAAGGAAAGCATTCTTTCTGATACTAGTAGTAGACTTCATTAAAATATCCAAAGCACAAATGAAGTAGGAGGCAGGATTGAATGAAACACATGCCCATTTCGCCTCCATGGACAAATAAATCTGGAAGCAGTCTATGGATCATTCTATTCATATTTCAGAGTTCCTTCTCCATTTTCAAATTTAAAACACGTCACTAGTTTATTAGCAAATCATTGCTCTTTTTTTTTTTTAGATTGGGAGGCAGCAGAAACCAAGAGGAATAATTTCTGAGAACAAATGTACATAACTTTTTTCTCAACTGAAGTATTTTTTTCTTTTTCTGTAAGAGATATACAGTAATACGAGTCACAAAATCTTTGGGGACTAACTTCTATGTATGTTATCTACATATACACACAAAAACAATTCTCTCTGGGAATTTGGAAAGTACCGGTATCTCTTTTGGGAAATGAGCATTTCTCTATTAGAGACAGAGAACAGCAATCAGGAAGAAATACAGAATGAATTCCATCCCATTTATTTTCTAATGTTTGTAAGGTTCTTATCACTTACAGCAACGTTCAGAAATTTTGCAGGTAAAGGGAAATTGAAAGGATGCATGGAGGTGTATTTGTCATTAAATTTAAATATGAAGTGCTTTGTAAAACAGATATTAGCTCCCCCCCACACACTCCCCAAGAGATGATATAGAAAGATAGTTTGTATTCAGTAAGACACACTACTAATGCAACTTTCATTGCCCCTTCATAGCTGGTGAGGCAGCTATGTTATTTTGTAATCTGGAGGAGGAAAAGAACAATATGCTAGATGTGTCACCTTCTGTAGCTTCTTCATTAAAAAAAGAAA
>NW_015401951.1:0-4251 GCF_001527695.2 Protobothrops mucrosquamatus
CCTAGCAAGAGAGAGCTATTTCTTTTACATAAACCATCTGGCTTGATTCCATCCCTTAAGTTGACCCTGAATATATCCAGGAGGAGGAGCAGCTCTATTACTTGTGGTCCTCCTTGTCCCATAGTTCCTGCCTCTATAGTGGAAACTGTGGTCCCAGGGGGAGCTTTTGCCCAGCTTCAGATAGGATGCTATTTATGGCCGTTATTACTTCAGACTTTGTCTCAGTTACTTATGTGCTGTTCAATGACCACTTTACAATAATATAGCTGTTGCTTTCAAATTTTTCATGGTTTTTGTTGTGGGGAATACAGACTTGTAACCTAGGTCAGTCCATCAATTACAAAGAAGGCCACATGTTATACTTTGGGACAGGATTAATGGACAAATAAATCTAGTTCTTGAAAGTATACAACAATAGTCCATGTTGTACAATTTCTAGTTTTCTATAGCACACAGAATAAACTGTTCAGATATAGATCTAGCATAGTATTAATCTCCTTTCCAGATTAAGTGAACCAAGAATATTAATATGTTTTATGATTTTTGTGAAAAACACAACCTCAACAAATTAGAATAGCTCAGTTGTGGGGGGAAAGGCAATAACTGTAGATAACTGTGAGTAAACCTTCATGGCAAATTATCTAATAATCAAGATAAGGTTAATCAGGATAAGGTTGGTGTTGTGAATCACATACATTGATTTTTCTTGCAGAGTCAGACCACACAATATTCAAAGATCTCAGTACTTACTTATTAGTTTAAAATGGTTTGGGAATGCTGAAAAATTAACCAAGGTATATATAAAAGTTCATTCTGTTTCCACTTGAAAGAATCCAAATACATTTAAAAAGAAAAAAATACTGTGATTTCATTTATTAAGACTCCCAAACAATTAACTTCTTTGCCTAGCAGCACCTCAAGATGTCCATCATGTAGTCTTTTCTCGTAATAGTCATTGATTTACTACATTTTAGCAATATTAATTACTAGGTGACAGCAGTATAAATACACTGTGAAATGAATACCTCAAGCACTAACTCTTTCTTATTATGGGAAAGTAGTTTATTGCAAAATAGGCAGACTACAAACCCAATATAATAATGTAGCATCTGTATCTTTCCCTTTTGAAAAGAATCATTGTCAACATTCATATTGCCAATCTAGTCATTATATTATTAACCGGCTACTATTACAATAGTTATTGCACACAACAGTTACCACATTCACATTGTAAAGTGCAATTAGTTGAAGAACAGTTAATTAATCTACCTTAGGATCTTGGTACAGCTAAGGTGGCAATTCTATCCCCTTGGCACAGCATCCAAGAATTCATAGGATCAGTCAGATATAATACCAAATCACGTCTCCTCTTCTCTGTCAATGTCTACAGCTTGTGTTTTCCAAACCTACCATATTTCCCCAAAAGTAAGACCCTGTCTTATATTATTTTTGCCTCCAAAAAAGGCATTAGGTCTTAATTTTGGGGATGTCATATATTTTTTGTGACACCTGCCTCACCTCATCGTGGCGGCACCAACAGCCCCAGCCAGCAGCCCGTGTGGCTGCCGGCCCACTTCTGTGCGGCCGCTCGTGGCAGGAGGCTGCACACCACATCACGCTGCTGCTGCCACAATGAGGTGAGGCAGGTGGGGGAGGGGGTAGAGCTGCACCATGCTCACAGGTACTTCAGCCCCCCGCCAGGCCATTCCTTGATCGGCAACCTTTCACTCTCCTCCTGAGCTGGACTACCATGCTACAGCGGATGGGATGGGCGAGGCAGACCCGGTCCCCCTCTGCCATTTTGGAGCCAGGGGGAAGTGATGGCAAATGGCTCTGCTGCCCCTGTGCACTGCTGGAGGAGCTTTTTTAAAGCTTTGCCCCGCAGATCACCTGCCTGGACACAGACACCGCCTCTTTGTCCTCCACCAATTCTCCTAGCCACCTGCCTCTGCCAGCCCTTTGTTGCCTGTCTCGTGGAGAATGGAGAACGCAGTGGCTCTGCACAGGGATGCAGAGCAGAGAACACTTGCTTGCTGCCTGCATTGCCTCACGTCTCCCTTCTCCCTTCTGGAAATGGCAGCCCTGTTTCCTGCCGCTTCTCCTCCCGGTGCAGCTCCTCCCTCTTCCTGAAAGCATTTCTTTGCTAACCCACTTTCCAGCTCTGGCATGTTTCTCTTCTGCTGTAGGGAAACAGAGTTTGTGGGATTAAAAAAAGTTTTAAAAAATCTTTTTTTTTTTCACAAGAAGTTGGAAGGTCTGACTGAACTTATTTTAGTCCCACAAATTCCGTTTCCCTGCAGCAGAAGAGAAATGCACCAGAGCTGGAAGAGGGAGGAGCTGCGCTGGGAGGAGAAGCGGCAGGAAATGGGGCTGCCATTTCCAGAAGGGAAAAGGGAGACACGGGGCAATGCAGGCAGCAAGCAAGTGCTGTTCTCTGCATCCCTGCATGTGGGGTAGCTCCACCCCTCCTCCACCTGCCTCGCCTCGTTGTGGCGGCAGTGGCGTGATAGGCTGCATGGCCTCCTGCCCCATTGCAGCCGCGAGGTGGGACAGAGTGGGCAGGATCCTAACTAGGGCTTATTTTTAGGTAGGGTTTATATTAGCCCCCCAAAAAAACCAGGGTAGGTCTTAGTTTAGGGGAGGGGCTTATTTTCGGGAAAACACGGTAGCAGTGTAGAGTCTAGGACTATCAAATCAGCACATTGGGACATAGCTTTGTAAATAATAGGGGAGATTAATATGAAGGGTCCTTCGTGCTCTCTGAACTTGCTTGTTTTCTTGCAGACGTTTCATTATCCAAACTAGATAACATCATCAGTGCTAGTCCTGACTGGCACTGATGATGTTACTTAGTTTGGGTAATGAAACGTCTGCAAGAAAACAAGCAAGTTCAGAGAGCACCCAGGACCCTTCATGTCAACCCTGAGCCACAAATATTCTCCTTTATTAGAGATTTATATTTTACTAATAACAGCTGTAAGGAAGCCTGAGAAATACTTCAACGTGGAAGTCACCGAATCCTAACTCTCCATAACATGGACTGAAGAAAAATAACTCCCCTTGGCACCAACAGAAGTTTCCCTTAAGATGCGACTTCAAAGAGACAATTTTATCAGGATTCTAACAGGAACAGAAATACTTTAACATTCTTTCCATGTTTATCATCCACGATCCCAAGTTTACCATCCAGCCACTGCTATGTTTAGGTAACAAGCCCATGCATTCTCAAAAATGACCCCCTCCAAATATGTGCTGGAATAATTTAAATATATATATATATATAAGGAAGGGAAGAGGGGTTAAAAGCTATTTTCTTGTGCTACAATTCATTTATTTTGTGATGTAGAGAGCTTTGGCTTCCGGGGCTAATGCTGAGGAATGTCCTGGTAGCCAGATTCTAATCTGGCCTGTTCCTTCCTGATAGATTAAAGTCTTCCTTTGCACAGAGGAGAGAAGCAAGATTACAAATTGAATCCTAGTAAGAGAAAAACAAGCTAGAGCCATATACGCTATTTTCCTCTGCTACATCAAACAATATTTAAGAAATGCATTTGTGAAAGGTTTTGAAACAGTTTCTTATCGTTTCTAAACATAATTTTTTCGTTGGCTTTTCTATTAATGTTTGAAAATGGTCATACAATGATTTTTTTCCCCTCTGTATTCTAGATGGGCAATGGTCAGATTAGGCATCAGGCAGATTCTGAAATACGGTTTCCCATTAAGTTTTTGTCTCCTTCCTATTCTGAGCTTGATGCCTACATAATGGGAAATTATAATTGGATAATTTTCCTTCTAATAAATTCTAACCTACATTTCATGCAAGCCTCTTCCAAACAGGATCAAAACATGCACATGTACTCAAGCTTAGAAGTGAAAAACCTGAACGAAAATCAGTTCTTTGATATGTGCATCAACAATTTGATCCTGGTCATTTGTTCCCCAAAAATAACAACTTTTAGATCTTTTTTAAAAAAAAGACATAATTTATTTATTAATTTATTAATTTATTAATTTAATTTATATCCCGCCCTTCTCCTTGTGGACTCAGGGCAGCTAACAACCAGATAAAAATGCTAATCCCAAAAAACTACAGATTAAAAACATAATTAAAAACAAATATTAATAATTGGTCTAGTTAGTTTAAAATTACTTTAAAACCCCCATTAAAAATTTTCCCCTAGGCCAGTCCTGCAAGCTGGAATAACCATGTCTTAAGGGCGCGGCGGAAGGAAGGGAGATCAGGGATCACCC
>NW_015401952.1:0-4248 GCF_001527695.2 Protobothrops mucrosquamatus
TGTCCCCTGTTTATTGGCATCTCTTTTAGCACAGAAGGGTCAGCTGCGTATCAGTGAGCCAGAAAATGCTCTGATCAAACATATGTTGGCTCATTTTTGCCATTCGTTTTTGAGACAAAGGAATCAGGATGTGTCAACCGTTATATTCCCTTGGAAAAATAATTTTTCACTCTTTATGAAGGTGGTGAATTATTTTTATCAACGCTTATGTTTTATAACCATACAAATTATATATCTATAAAATTTGAAGCAATGTTGTTTTCCTTGAAATAGATAGGTGCAAATGTTGCCCTTTTGATTGTGTCTTAGACTGATCTTCTCCATCCTGTCCTGGAGAAAACTGTGTCAGTGTTTCTCAACCTTAGTAAATATAAGAGTTGTGGATTCAACTCCCAGAATTCCCCAGCCAGCATTCCCCACTTCTGCCTTATGGAACATTCTCTCCCTGGTTAGCTCCATCCCTCTTAATGTTCTGGAAGTCCCACAACATCTGGTTCTACCCTGGTGTGTGTGTTTGTGTGTGTGTCACAGGAACTGGAGACTTGTTTAGACAGCTCCAGTATTGAGATGAATGCACTCACTTTCTCTCTGCTTGGGGTTTGTATATTTTTTAGTTTTAATCATCTCAATTGTAATGCTGATTTTTCTATTCTTAAATGCCTTTTTTTATATAGATAGCCCTCGATTTACAACAGTTCATTTAGTGACAATTCAATGTTACAACGACACTGAAAAAAGTGACTTATGACCATTTTTCACACTTCCGACCATTGCAGCATCCCCATGGTCACATGATCAAAACAGATGCTTGGCAATTGACTCATACTTATGACGGCTGCAGTGTCCCAGGGTCATGTGATCCCCTTTTGCAACCATCTGACAAGCAAAGTCAATGGGGAAGCCAGATTCATTGAACAACAGGATTACTAAATTAACAACTGCAGTGATTCACTTAACAACTGTAGCAAGAAAGGTTATAAAACGGGGCAAAATTCACTTAGCAACAGAAATGCTGGGCTCATTTGTGGTCACAAGTTGAGGACTATCTATATATGTATTTCTTTTTACTGACTATTGCACACCCTCAAGAGTCACTTCTTGTGAGATGGACAGCAATATGAATTTGCTGAATAAATAAATACATTGCTTGGGTTGAGAAACAACTGATCAATGTGGTCGCTAAGAAATGACAATGACTTTATGGCTCAAAACCAGTGAGTCAAAAATCATCAACCTGATGCTGTTCATATTTGTTGGAACTATAATTCCCAGAATTCCTAGTTGGCCAGTATAGTGCCACTGTGTGGAAGAGAGAATTCCAGTGTCCTAAATAATGTACAGAATGAATGACCCTGAGGAACAAGAGGAAGAGCTTGCAAAGAAGATCATAGTCAGATAAAGAAATCTGAAGTCTGTAATTTGAGAAAGTGTTTCAAGTTCTCATGCAGATAAAAGGAAGGAAGGGGGAAGTGCATTCAGACTTGGAAGAAATTTCTGTTACTGTCACCTTAAAATAAAAGTAGTTTAGTATTCATAAATTTGGTTCCTTAGTCTGGTCTACCTTGAAGACTGACAGTCTGTCAGGAAAGGAGCGAAATGTTATACACACATGGCCAATTTGAGGCAATGATCACATCCTTAGCACTAGTTCTGCTATTAATTGCAGATAACCTTTTAATCCTCTTTCCCATCCAACCAAGCTTTAGCTTCTCATAGAACATTAACTAGACCAGTTCGCCATTTTTGAAATGGAAATTCCAGTATAGTTAGAGGACACCAGATTGGAATAAGTTGCTTTGTAGTGTAAAATTTAAATCCCAGTAGAATCAACTTTCCCATAATGGATCCTCATGTTAAACTTTGGACTGATACTTTTTTTCCCATATTCCATCTTTATGTATTATCAACAGGAAACAGGGATGTTTTCAATGGAACCTGAATCAGTGCTTAGCTCCACCTGATAGAACTATTCCCATTCTTTCCTTGGGTCTATGACAATTCGCCACGGCCAACTTGCTATGGGACAACTCTCTGTAGGACAAGAGTTACACTAATATTCAAGAAATGGTGGAATAGAATCATTAAAAAAAGGATGCAAAAGGAAGGACAAAAATGAAATGTGAATGACAAAAATTAAAATATTTTTTTATTTATTTTAAATAATTAAATTAAATTGTTAAATTGTCCTGTGGCGAGTTGGTTGTGGCGAGTTGACGCGTCTCTACCTAACAGAGCCATTCTCATTCTGTCCTAGTAGCCTCTTGGAGAAGGCACAGTACATTCAATCTCCCACTTAAGGATTCTGCAGTGATAACATGTTCTTTGTATATAGGAGATCTTTTCGTCTGAAAATTTAGTTAGGCTTTGCGATGCATATATCTGGTTTTGCAAATTGTTTTTATTGGTATGAGATGTTTGGATTTTAATTGCTATGGTAAACCGTCTTCTTGTAATCCAAAGATTAGAAAATCTGTCTTCCTGTTGAGATACTTAAGGAGTCCCTGTTTCATGTCTTGCTATCATAATTAAATTCATGACACAAGATCCTTTTCATCACAACACCTAGCTCTTAAAATTCCCAGATCTGGCACAATTGTCTAGTCCATAACTTCAAAGGTTGATTAAAACAAAGATGTTGTTAGGCCTTTGTGTTAGAATTGCTTTCCTCCAAGCTGCTCTTTTTGATACTACTGATTGGGTTGTCATGTTACTTAGGTTTTGCTTTTAATATTGTGCAATGGATATATTTGGATCTTTATTGTAATATGTCATCTTAAGTTCCCTTGCCAGTCTTCAGAAAATGCAAGATTCTCCAGCACTGAGATGGAGACTCCACCATTGGGTAGTAGACTGTATTCCTGCCCAATCAGATCAAGTCAGCCAAAGTTGCCACGCCCGTCCTGGACCGTGATCTCCAGTCTTTGACTTGATCTTGCCCAGGACAGACGTTGCAAGTTTGGCTCTAGGCAGGTACAGTCTTTGGTGGATCTCCATTCCCTTTCCAATTCAAAATTCATCTGTGCTTGCACTTAATTTGATTTCCTCATCTCCCCTCAGCGATCCCGGTGAGTTTTTTACAGGAAGACTAATGGCTGTTAGTCTCACTGCTCATTATTCCATTGGGATTGGGCCTGCAGGGAATCGAACGGGCCTGTTCCCTTCCCCGACAGGAGGCCAACGGCTGTTGGACTCAGAACACCTCAAGCCTAACGGAGCTTGCGGCTGCAGCTCCGTAGGCTGGTTAAACGGGACGAAATAGGCCCCGGGAGGCAATTCCTTCGATCGATCCGGCCTCAATCAGTCAGGAAGACATCGGCTGTTGTTTTCCCTCAGATTCAAGCTTTTACGGAGCCCGCGGCTGCGGCCCTGTTATCTCGGGCGCCGGATTGACTTCGGCGCCATTTTTCCTTACGGGGCTGCGGCTGCAGTCCCCTTGGAGCGATTGTTGTGAGTTTCTAAATTTTCTATATTTCGATTGCGGAGGTGTGCGTGCGCGCGCGCTTGGCCTCCACGACGATCGGCGGTTTCGGCGGCTATCGGGGACTGAGCAAAAGTTATTTTTCCCCGATTCCTCCATTCTGTGCTAATCGGCGTGCGAGGCTCCTCAGAGTGCCGGGGGGGGAGGTGAAAACTGCTCCCCGGCCCTGCCCGTGTCAGAGACGCCATCTTGAGCCTCGTGGTCCTTGCATAGGCCGCGGTGGCCATTTTGAGACCTCAATTTTCTCTGAAAATTTTTGAATTGCTTATTAAGTGAAAGGAATTGATCTGATTTGGGCGCTGGCTCAGTTCCAATTACACATACAAGCTCCCCTTTTCTACCAAGGGTGGTAATACTGGGTTGCCATATTTCTGTAGTGAGGTAGGCCGCCATTTTAGTAAGGCCGCCATTTTGTGTTCTCCATTTCTACATAGAGGCAGATCCCTTCCTTATTCTTGGAAATTTGGTGTCTCCTGGTCATCATTTGGATTTGATTAATTGGCACAGGTTAATTGGCACTGTACTGGGATTCCAGACTCCCCATCAGCGTGTCTGTTCTTATCCACAGTATTTTTCAGTATGAATTCCAGGCTCCCCTTATAGAGTGTCTGTCCTTATTCGTACTTAGTTTCTCCCTTGGATTCCAGGTGCCCCCAGCAGCGTACCTGTCCTTATCCAACCGGGATTATACCTGGGTTCCAGGCGTCCCTGCAGTCCGTCTGTCCTTACCCAGTGTTTGACATTTTCCTGACAACAGAAGCCCCCTATTG
>NW_015401953.1:0-4248 GCF_001527695.2 Protobothrops mucrosquamatus
ATTTTATTGAGATGTACAAGGTTGTCATGAACAGCACTGCCAATGTTGTGATCCTCTACTGTGAAAACCACGTCATTGGCATTTTCAGAATATTTCCCTATCTTTCAGAATATGAGGATATACCAGTAAAGAGAAAAGACAAAGTCTGGATCATGCCTGCCCAGATGGAGTTCACATCAGTCCCTTTTCAAAAAATACTGCCTTTGGACTTTATTCATGGTGCCATATCTTTTGCAGTTTCTTCCAAGGAGGTGACTGGGTTCAAACCATTCTTGCAGATGAGAAGCCCTACTTCAGAAGAAGAAGATCATTTAACAAGATTGTTCTGGGAGCAGGCATTTGAATGTTTTTTCTTTAAAGATAAGTTAGATGACGATGCTGGAGTGCTGTGCACTGGAGAGGAGAAATTGGACAGTCTTCCTAATTCTGTGTTTGAGACCACCATGACTGGGCAGAGTTACAGCACTTATAATGCAATCTATGCTGTGGCACATGCCTTGAAAGCCATGCTTTCATCAAAATACAAACACAGAGCAAGGGCGGACCATGGAAGCCTGATGATTATCAAAGAAGAAACATGGCAGGTAATAATAAAAGAAATCCCAATGACACATTGATCAAGCCTCTCTGATGCCATCAGGTGATTTTTATGACTACAAAACATGTACATTTCAGGTTCAGTATCCACATAGTTTACACAAATTCATGGTTTATGTTTCATGACAAAAGTATGTAGAAACTATGTAAAAAAGATCCATTTCAAAACATTTGACTAAATGAAGCTTCATAATTCACTTTGAAATTTTGTCAAACCATTTTACTTGGTGATAATATGTTTATTAATATTATGGTTCACTTGCACAGTAGTATTAGCAACTTCTAAATGGTAGTTGTGTACTATTTAGTGTGGATATTTATTTCTCCAGATCAATTGCATTTGTTTATTGAATTTGTATGGCTGCCCATCTCACACATGTAACACTGGACACCATGCACAGTTAAAACACAAAGCTAAAGAATCAACATAATTCAAACACAAACATTTGTGTTTGATTTGCCTCCGCTTAGCTCCATCCTTACCTGAGAACAGTCTTATTTAACAACAGTGTTGGGGAAACAGTTTTCTTTAATAAAAAGGGGGAATTGGGAACTGGATTTGATATCATCAACTGGATCACATTCCCAAACAAAACTTTCCTTAAAGTCAAAGTTGGAAAGATAGATCCACTGACTTCCCCAGAAGAGTCTTTCATGGTTTCTGAAGAAAACATCACCTGGCCGACCATGTTCAACCAGGTATTTCCTACTGATATTTCAGGTTGTCTAAAATCCTCCCCCTACCATATTCAAAAATCACTTTTATCATTTGAGTGACTCATTAGTAATAAAATTAAGACAATAAAATATGATGAAAAATGAAGGAGCAGAGAACAGATTACACAGGTGTTCCGTTATTAAACTTGTCTTTCCAGAAATCTATGGGCTTTCCTGAATGTACCAATTACCAGCTATCATTCTCAGTTTGTCCTACATAGGAAACCATCTTTGAGTTGTAAAAGCCGGAAATTATTTAATAATAAACAAGCGACATGCTGAGATACTGTACTGGTTGAAATATCCTATTCCTGTCCATTGTTACCTTATAATTTTATTATATTCTAACGGCACATTGTCTAAGACATATTTTAAAATCCCAACTATTTTCTTTAGTTTTCTAAATTTAACCTGCAAATTTGTCACCATTAAAACATCCTCTATTTCATAATTTCTACAAGACTGACTAGATGCAATTGGAACTCTGTATCCCATGAGTAAATTCTCTGCAGTATTTCTTTTCAGGACCTATTTGGCAGAAAGGACTGGACTCAATGAAAATGCAGATAATTCCAAGGTTTAATTTCACCTACAAAGTGTGGGATAAATTACCAATCAGATTCAACTCAAAGGTGCTTTTCAAAGGGAACTGGACTTTTTTTTTCTTGAAAATGTTTTGCTTCTCATCCAAGAAGCTCGTTCAGCTCTCAAGGAATTTAATGTTTCTCAAACATTTTCAAGGAAAAAAGCCAATAAAGTTGGTTGCCTTTTGAAAAGCACCTTGGAGACAACCATGACCTGGATGATTGAGAATCCTCATAGATATTTACCGATCAGATTGACCAAAATGGAATTTGAGGGGAGTCCAGTTTGAACAATTAAGACTTCAGGAAACCTCCAAGGTTTTGTGAAAACATGGAAATACATGGGGAATACATAGGAAATACATAGGAGTACATAGGAAATACATGGTTCCATGAGGACATATAGATAATGTCACATTATTATGGTGGCATTCATTAAATGTGCCTATCTAATAATACCTTGAAATGAATCCCATATATAGAATTTTCCAAAAGCTATACAGATTTGTCAGAATGTCATAAAACAGTGAAATTTGAGTGTATAAAGTACAACTATTGAACTCTCTCCTGGTTTCATTTCTGAATAGGCATTACCACTTTCTGTATGCAATGAAAATTGTTATCCAGGCTACCTCAAGAAAAAAATAGATGAGAAGCTTTTTTGCTGCTATGATTGTCTTCCTTGTGCAAAGGGGAAAATTTCAAACAGATTAGGTAAGATGTGCTTAACAAGAAGACTTATTAATTGTCACCAGCAATATTGTATACCTATCTGTGTTTACTCTGCATTGTATTGTTCTCAATTGTAATCAATTATTCAGAATTTGGAGTATTGGCCTCATTGAAGCAAGGTAACCTCGGTATTAGATGAAATGCATTTGAATATTAGTAGCTCAGGTTGGTAGTTGAGCTGTTAGTTCGATCTCCAAGCTTGGCAATTTGACTGCAAATGATTCATCTCTATTTGGGGAGACATCTTCAGTGCACTTTGAATTGTGCTCGTGTGTCAGAACACTGACCTTTAAATTGGTGTGGATATTACTAGTCTAGATGTTTCTGAGTCATGGTCAGGATTCGGACTGTTTGACTGACTGGTTTGTGGTTGTGAATTGAATATGATGTATAAAGAAGCAAGAAAATGAGCTTGTCCTTGCGGAGAGAAGCAGGCACATAAATAGATATGAAAGATAAATATTGGTCCTTCTGCTGGTCTGATAATGAATTACAATCTTCATGGATCTTTAACCCTTATAAATAACTGAAACTCTTGCTTAAACATTTGACACCTGAGTGTGAAGAATATTCAAAATGAAAAAGCTTTTGAATTAAGAGAAATTTATCCAAAAATAGATTATCTCTTTTTAAATGTAGAGAAGTCACTTATTAAGAGAAGAGTGATAGATTTTGACTCATTTTCTATAAAATACATCAGTCATTAAGTAAAATGTCCAAACAGATGAGCTCAAAAAAAGTATCACACCCTTTCTCTGGAAAATAACCTCGGAAACTCTGACCTATTATAAACTTTTCTGTTGCACGATCCTTCCATCCTCCAACATGACACTGAGATTGATACAAACAACACTCTTGGTGTCTATTTGAACAAACATATACAGGGTACCTTTCTGCATGTGGATGGTCCCATTCTTAATTTGTAATACTGTAATACAAATAAAATGGACATAATTAATTAGAAATAAATGGAGTTGCTTTCATAGCTTCTATGGGCCACAATGTTTTCTTTGAGGAGTCCTTGGTGCTCTCTGAACTTGGTGGTTTTCATGAAGACATTTCATTACCAAACTAGGTAACATCATCAGTTCAACAGTAATGATGTTGACTATCACTGAAGATGTTACCAAGTTTGATTATGAAATGTCTACAAGAAAACAGCTGATCTCAGATAGCACCAAAGTTTCCTCATTTCAACTCTGAGTTATAAATAACTTCCTTATTATGACTGTAATCCCATAATTCAGACTAGAGTCAGGTCAACTGGATGGAACTGAGCATTTACTGGCTGGATGCCTTTCCTGACATTATGTGGAGTTGGCAGGAGATATTTTTTCTTTACACCCTAAGAGAAACATCTGCTGCTATTGAATTGTCAACAACCCAAGTGGGAGGCGAGCATCTTATAGACTAGGCCACATGCAGCTCTTAAACACTGATCAATAAAAAGTCCTTTAATGTTTTCTTTTGCAGATGCAGTTGACTGTTTCCAATGTCCAGAAGATCAATATCCAAATGAAGCTCACAATCTTTGCATTGAAAAATACATAACTTTCTTGTCTTATGAAGAACCTTTGGGAATCACTTTGGCCACTGTAGCTGTCTTCTTTTTCGTATC